>NC_026507.1:1047502-1048763 GCF_000182925.2 Neurospora crassa OR74A
CCTTTAACTATATAGTATAGATCTATTATACCCGTCTCTATAATATTACTACGTAGTACCATTATATTAGGGCCGGTTTAATCCTATATCCTTTATATTATAAGACTAGTAGGGACTTCCCTTCGAAAGAAAATAAAAAAGTAAAAATATTAAAGTATTCTAAAAGTAGAAATATAATTATAAATATATAAATTATAAACTCGTAAAGAAAAGTAAACGCTAAAGGAAATACTATAAGGAAAAAAAGATCGAGAAAGGAGGCTATATTGTCGCTTCGGTTTTATTATTATACGTTGGTTATTAGGTATAGATTTGCCTATTTCTAAGTACGCAAGTAGGGTATTAGGTTAATCCTTAGGATTTATTTATATTCTTAAGGGTCGCCCCTTAAGAATTATAACCTTAATCCTTATCCGAATTAAATCTTTCTATATCCTATCTTTAAAAGTATTTTACTTCGTCTTCTTTTTCTCTATAACTATACCTTTTCTAAATTCGTATTATAATATTCGGTTTAAAATTTCCTCTATAAGTAATTTATTATTAATCAATTTAAAATCTCCTTAACTTCTTCCGTCTTTAGGTAAAATTTATTCCCTTTTAAATATTATACTTAAATTCTTAGTATTTAATATTACTCCGTCCCTAACTATAAACTTCTTAATCCTCCTAGTACTTATAAACTTATTAAATTATATCCTATCTAAAATACTAATATAATATATACTCCCTAAATTAGAGATCCGGTATATTTTATAAAGGCCTTACTATTAGTACGAAAACTTTTTTATTAAATTTATATTAATCCTTCTAATATTATTATATTTTAAAATTAAATTACCAACCTCAATTTAAACGTTTTTAAATCGTATTTTCCGCTAATTTTATCTATTACAGTAATTAGTTACTATTTCCTTTATTATAGCGACTTTTTCTACGGCCTATACAAATCTATATTTAAAATCCTTATATATTTAAATAACCGTACTAATTAGCTCCTTCCTAATTATTACCCTATTATTATTCTTCTAATTAGTAATTCGCTAGGAGGGTAAATTAAATTCGATTAGTAATACTAGATTATAACTATATATTAACTAAAAGAGAGTATACCTATAGCTTCCTCTAATAATAGTCCGGTCTATAAAGAGGATATAAAATAAATACTTTTCTAATTAATACTACTCCCTTTAATTATTTTTATAAATAAAAAAGTAATTATAGTATATTTTTATTTATTTATACTATTAGTTCGCGAAAC
>NC_026507.1:1048863-1050730 GCF_000182925.2 Neurospora crassa OR74A
GGATTCCGAGTTAGACCGGGTACCATTGTGGTGGATTCCTATTTATTATCCTAAAAGTAGAAGGTATTTTAGGGTTAATTATTCGGAAAAGGGAAGGGTAGTAATATATATAAATAAGAAATAGAATTTAAAAGATTTAAATTTCTAAATTAGAAAGGATTAGACTGTAATTATATTTAAAAATTTAAAGGATTTAACAACCGTCTATTCTATTTACTCTCCTATCCTTACATAGGGAATACTAGAGTATTAATAGGAGTTACTACTTTTCGAATTTATTGAGGCCGGACCTCCGGCGGGAAATTTAATCGCTATTAGGAATTTTAATTTCTATTATCCTAATTAGAATTTAGAAAATAGGATTAATTTAAGAGTTATTCGCCTCCTTATATAGGTACGACGTTAAAGATTTAATTTATTTACCTCTTATAGTAAATTAATTAAATTCGGGAATATAATACGAGGAAAGAAGGATAGAATAATTAATTATATATAGTTATTACCCGGGGTCGAGGTTAAGTATTAGGGAGTATAGTGGTATAAGTAAACCGGTTTAAACTATTACCTTTAAGAAATTTAAATTTAAATAGGAAGGAAAAATAAAAAAAGTTAAAAAAGAAGGAAGATATAGTTAGAGTTTTATAAATATAGAAAAAGTAAAGGAAGCATTAGAAAAATAAATATTAGTCCTAAAAAGGATTAATATAATAAAAGACTTTAAGCTTATTTTTTGTAAGTTTAATAGAAAATTTATAAATATTATAGAGGAATTCGTTTTGTACCGGAAGAAAGGTCGAGGGAGGAAAGCGAATTAGTAAATATTAGAATATAAAATAGCTAGAAAAGAAGTGCGGAGAATATATTAGGAGTAGTTTAAATATTAAATAATATTAAATTAAAGGGAATTTATTAAAGTTATAATAAAAAAGAAGAGGATTATTACAAAGGCCTAGTAAGTTATATAGTACAATAGCGTTACTAAAACTTTAAAGAACCTAAATTGATTTTAATTATTAGAACAATAGGCTCGGACCCGAAGCTACTAATTAATAAATTTACTTAAATTATTAATCCTTTAAACCTACGAAGGGGTAGTAGAAATTAGAAATTATAGTAGTAAGGCTAAGATTTTTATTAATTATTTTTTCCTAAAGGTAGAAGTCCTAACGGATTACTTACTAAATTAAATTAAATTACTAAAGGGCGTTAACCTAATAATTATTAGCAATTTAATTAATAAAAAAGATATTTAGGATATATTCTCCCGAATAGCATTTAATAAGGCCCCCGGGGTCGATTAGTATTCAAATAAATTTCTAAAATTATATAAGTAATTATTCCAGTAGGCTATAGTATATTTAATATCTATTAGCTTCCAATTTAATTACTTCCTACAGTAATTTAAGAATATAAAAATCGTTATTCTTAAGAAGTTTAAAAAGAATACCGCTTAATAAAAGTTAGTAGGTATATAGAAATTAATATTACTATTTAGTAATATAAGAAAAATCTTTAAAGTATTTATAATTAAGAGATTTATATAAGTAATTAAAGAATTTAATCTTTTATTGGAGGGTTAAATAGGTAATTGGGTAGGCCGTTTAATAGAGTTTGTAGTCCAGGTAGTTACTAATGTAGTATATATAATTTAGAAATTCGGAGTTGTAACGTCCTTTATACTCTTTAATTTAAAAGGAACGTTTAATAGAATTAATTATAGGTAGTTTCTATATACCCTATAGGAAATATAATTCTTAATATAGATTATTAGGTAGGTAGTAAATTTTATTATTAATAGGAGGGGTTCCTTTTTCTTCGATAACAAAATATCCTGCCTTTATATAATTATTATTAGTATATTGTAAAG
>NC_026507.1:1050830-1053413 GCF_000182925.2 Neurospora crassa OR74A
GGTTAGCGAAATATTAGATTAAGTATTTAAGAATTATTATTGGGGCGTATAAAATTATATTGGTAAGAAATTTAAAAACGGAAATATTTTGTCCGCCGTTCGACCTTTACTTTAATAAGAGGGTCTGAGCTTTCGAAGAAAGGTTTATCCGGATGGACTAAGTCCGGCTCGTATAGAGGATAGTAGTTTAGGTTTTTAGTTGTATTTAGGTATAATAATTAAAAGGTCGGCTACCTACCGATAAATTAGAAAGTAGTATAATTAAAGTATAATAGGCCGAGGAATAAGCGTTAATAGAGAAACTATTAGTAATAGTAGTTAGTCCTCCCCTAAATTTAGGGACCCTACTACTATTATTATAAATTTTAAAATTAATAGTTACCGATTAGGAGGAGTAATTAGAAGATGTAATAAATTAGGAATAGGTATTGTATTATAATTATTATTTAGCGGTAGCGGTAGTAAAATTAGGGCGATAGTACAAATTTACTATCGCCGACCTTATTTTTAAGTTTAGTAGAGAAGTTATTTAGTAATATATAGTCGGTACGAAAAAGAAGAAAGGAAAATGTTAAAAATTAGGAGAAAATAAAGAAGAATTATACTTATTAATTAAAGCGAAGAATTCCCTTTTTATTTAAATTAAGACGGAAGTTATTAACCTCCGGGCCTTCCTCTATAGGAAGAAAGTACCGGACGTTCTAACCCTTATTTATACTTATAGATTCGAGAAAGAAATTTTCGTTTATATTATTCTAAATTACTTTAATATAGATACTAATTTTTAAAATAATTTAGAAGTTTAATTATTAATAAAAGAGGAATTTTAAGAGTTCCTAAACGATAGAATTAAAGCCGAAAGAATTCTATTATAGGCGTTAAAATTAGGGAGGTTGAAAAAATACTATTTAATAATTAAATTAGAGGAGGAATAGTACGAAGAGATTATAAAATACTCCTAAAAAGAATATAGAATATTAATAATATTAAAATAAAAGGATAGGAGTAGGGAAAAGATAATTATATTAATTATAGGAATTATTTAAATTATAATTATAGTAAGAATTAAAAAATACTATTTAACGAGCGCTTAATTACATTTAAAAAATTATTTGAATAATTCTATTATATAAGTTTAGTTTGTAGTAACCTTATAGTACTATTAAACTTAATTATTATTTATAAGGGGGCGGCCGGGAGGGTCGATAGTTATAAGATTATTAGGAATAAAATTACTATTACTAAAACCGGAAACTATACGAATAAGAATAGTAAAACTACTATTACTAAATACGATATACGTAAAAATAATAGTACTACTATTAGAATTGAATATAATTTAAATTGGGTTTATAGTACTACCGCCGGAGAGAGAAGGGATACGACTATAGCGAATATTTCTTATAATTAATTTATAGTAACCCTTTTACTAGAAGTTAGTAATATTATAATTAATAGTATAAGGAAAATGTTTGTAGTTAGTAGGTAGTTTGTTATACTCTAAATAAATATATATATAATAGGTAAAATTATTAGCGGTACGAACGAAGGTATTTAAATTGAGTTCGAACTTATTTTAATTATTTAATATTATAGTAATAGTTGCTATTTAAATAGTATTATAAGTATTGTATAAATTTATAGGAATATTTAATATATATATTTTATAAGTATAGGAGTAGGTAGTATTTTAGGTACTATTAGTTAAAATAGAAGTTAGATAATAACGAAGGAAAGGAAATATAGGGAATAAGAGATTTATTAGTTGTTAAAATAAAGTAAATCTTTTTAGTAATAATTTTATAAAAATTATTAGGGGAATTAAATTTATTGCTACGTAGGATAGAAGTGAGATTTAAAGTATAGTAAAAGTAAGGAATTTTATAAATAATATTAATTAAATTAATATAAAGGCCGAAGAGAATGAAGAAGGATATTATATTGGTTTGGGGGAGGATAATTATTAAGGAAATTACGAAGGGTACGAATAAGGAATATAGGTTCTAAAAGTATAATTATAAGGGATATAAGGCTTAGGGATGTATTAGGGGAGGGATTTTCTATATTAGAGGTTAAATTGATTAGGCTAGGGCAATAACGGTTAAAGGAAACTATTTTATTAGAAAGTATAATAGGGAGGAAGGAGAAGAAGGATTAGGAAGGGGTATTATATAGAAGATTATATAAATAAGGGAAAAGGGTCCTTGCGTTGTTATAAATAAATGTAGATCTACGGAATAGTAGAATAAATAATAGGGAGGAGGTATTTATAAATAGGGTAAAGAAGTAGAGAGGTAGAATAATAAATAGGGAAATAGAATAGGGAAGCGGGAAGAAAATAAAGGAAGGAGTAGTAGGGAATAAGATAGAAAGGTAATAGAGGAAGTAGTACGCCTAATTTAGTCCTATTCCTATTATCTTTATTATTTTAATATTAAAATAATATAGCGGTAGAAGAGATAAAATTAATTTATTGTAGTAGTAAGTAAGAATTGTTATAATTGTAAGTAAAGTAGGAGCGGTGTAGAGAATTACGACCGAGATAGAGCTAGGGGTTTTCATCTAGCGGTGCTTAATATTGTA
>NC_026507.1:1053513-1063663 GCF_000182925.2 Neurospora crassa OR74A
CTAATAAGGGTTAAGAAGGTAGTAAAGTTATAATTAGCTTCGTTGAAGGGGATCTAGTTGTACCCTAAGAAAAGATTTAATAAGGATATTATTTTATAGCCTCTAAACGCTTTACTAAACTCTTTATAACCTAGGGGCGGGTTAGCATTTTAGAGGGTTACTTTATTAATCCGTTAGATATTATTAATAAAATACAAATTACTATCCTTCTTTATAATTAAGAATTAATTATTCCTATATACTATATAACTTTCTTTTAAAATCCCCTTCTTAATTCAATTTTTTAATAGGTTATATACCTTATTATAGAGGGCTTTCGGGATTAGAATAACTTTTATCTACTAAACGGAGTAAAGGATAGTACGGATTTCCTAAAGTAGAATAATATTAGGATTTAGTTTTCTATATTTAATAAAGTCCTAAATTAGAGCTTATTCCTTATTAAGGAAAATATAAATAAATAATTCGATTTCCCCTTTATTTAAAGTATTCTAAACTATTTTTAATAAGACTTAGAATTATTCTTCTATTAAGCGTAATCCTTAAATCAATTCTATAAACCTTAGTACTACGTAGCAATTCCATTCTAAACCGCAATTTTTAAATATAGAGGCAATTTAATCCTTTACTACTATTAACTTTTTTTCCTTCTAATTAAAGTCTTCTCTAGGCTTTAATCTATTTAATATAATATTATTAATTAAGTTTACTTTCTATATTACTCATTTATATATTATATTAATCTATATAATTATATACTCCAATCTTCCTTTAATACCCTCCAACTCTTTCCTTTTTTCCTTATAATTATTTAATAAAGATAAATACCCTACTAGTAGGTCCTCTAGGTTGGTATTCCTTAATAATTTTAAAAAGAATTTCTTCTAATAGCGATAAATCTATTAAAAGATATTCGGATTTTATAAGCTAATTAGGAAATCCTATTCTTTCCTAAGGAAGACTACTAAATCCTTTATTAACTTATTATTAAAGAGGGCGATCCGCTTATTATCCTCCTCTAAGATACCCTCTAATAACTATCCTTTAATTACTAATAGGGCGGTCTCCTCTATATAGCTTTCGCTAAACTTACTTCCTAACCCTTAAACGTACAAAGCTACTATAATAGTAGGAGAATTAAACCCTCTACCCATCGCCCTTTCTCCTTTTAAAAGTTTTTAAATTAGTAATTAAAATAGTATAAATTACTACCCTATTAAATATTATAATTATATAATTTCTTCCACCTTCCTTATATTTTATATAGACCTTAGTATTTTAAAAGAATAGTAACCCTAAAATAATATTATAGTTTAGTAGGGCCTACTTTATAATAAAGAAATAAATTTCTCTTCCCTTATCGAATAGTTAGACCTTTTCGCAAATTTTACTAAAAAATCCCTTCCTTCTTCTATTATTATTAATATTAAAAATATCTATAGTAATATTTTAGAATCTTAATAAATCCGCTAATACTTTATAAATAATATTATATTCGGTACCTATATTTAGTAGGGCTACGACTTTCTTTCCTCCTTAGAATTTAATTAATACGTAGAGTATAAATAGAAAAGTAAAGCGCGTAGTATCTCCTTCTACGAGGGGTAATTTATTAACGAACTTTATTTAATTTATAGTAAGAGTAAATATATTTTAAGGGGAAACGATATATATTAGTATAAATTTATTCTTTCTCTAATCCTTAATATTATACTATTTAAATAAAGAGAAAATATTATTTTCTAAGGATAATTAGGCAAATATAGGGCTATCATTCCTCGAGGCGATTTTAACTAAATTTATAAATATATCTATTCTAGGCTCCTACTTTTCTATAGATATAAAGTGAATTTACGCTTTATTAGGCTTAATAGGAATAAATTTATTAATTTCCGAATTATTATTAGGGGTTATATTATTATAATATTTAAATTGCGTAGTAGGGATCCTATCCTTACTATAAAGGACCCCGGAGAATTACTTAACCTAATTATAAATAGTTAGGGTATTAATAGGGTTATCTCGGATAATATCTTTAATAATAATAGTAACTTTAGTATTTATAAATTTAATAGCTATAGGGTATATTTCCTTTATATTTGAAATATTATTTCGAATTCGGACATCCTTTATATATATTTAATTTAGCCCTTCCTCCTTTTATACGAATAAAACCTTCTTAAATTATAATTCTAATACTTTATTAGTAGGGGTAAATAAGTATATTCGAATTTTATTATTTAAAGTAGTTCTAAACTATTTAGGGACTAATTTAAGTACTTCTATAATAAATAAATAAAGGATTAAAATAAAAGGAGGGGTAGTTGTAGAGCCTAGTACTATATTATTAATCCTAGGCTTCTTTAATTCGCCGGCTACTACTATAGTATTCTAGGAAGTAGTACAAATCTCTTTTTAATTTATATCTATTTTAGAGGGCCTTTTTAATTTAGTAGCCTTATTAAGATTAACAATAATCGTATAAATTTAAATTACCTATTCCTAGGCAAGAGAGGATATTTTATATAATTCTTTAAATACTTTTATTAAAATATAATTAATAGTAATAATAGGGGAACTATTTTTAGCTTAAATTTAGTCCCAACGTTATTTAATTTACTTAGGATCCTAAAGTAAATTAAAAATTAGAATAAATAGTACATTCTATAGGTTACACTATTACTAAACTTCAAATTTCTACTTCTTAAACTTCTAGTAATTAGGGTAATTAATAATTAAAATTATAAAGGAGTAGATCGTATCCCCTAGTCAGCCTAAATTAAATATTCGAAAGTATATATCCCTAGGGACTTTATTATTATAGTTTATCTTAGAGCCTATAAATACTATAGTATTCGTATTCCTATTTTAGTTAATAGGCTTCTAATTAGCAATACTATAATTATAATTAACTTCCTTCTACTTATATTCCTAAATATAATAACTAAATTAATTATACTAATAGTACTACTACTAATACCCTCCCTTATTATCTCTTCTTACACTCTATCTACCCCTACTCCTTTTATAAAGAGCGTTAATTTAAATAATATTAATTTAAAAATTTATAAATTGGGTAGGCTAGCGAGGGGCGGGCTATTAAAGGAAGGGGATTTATTACTAGACTTAGGGAGTAAAAATAGTATTTCGGGTAATTATTAATTATTCTATATAATTAATTAAATTATTTATAGTTTTTTTATTAAGAATTAAGGTAGCTTTAGTAGGGATTTGTACCTTTATAGTAATTTTCTTAATAGGGACTTTAATTACAACTTCTCCTTTAAAAGATTCTAAAGAGCTATTTAAATTAATTATACGTTTAGTTTATACTTATACTTCTTAATAGATATCTCTTCCTTACTATTACTATTAATATTTGACGAAGTATTAAAATTAATATTATTAAATTATTCTACTACAAATTTATTTAGAAATTAAAAGAATTTAACTTATTCTATAGTATAGAGATCCTCCTTTAATTTTTATAAGAAAGTAGTAATTATATATCTTATATCGATATACAACTTCCTATAGAAGTTTTTAATAGCGTTGCGATTAGCGCTATTTTAATCCTACGTCTTTTAGCGAATAAATAGTACTAAATAAATAAGAATAGTATTAATAATTTTATTTATTTAATAAGGGATACGCTTAATATAAAACTTCTTTAGGGTAGTAAATATATTATCTGTCTACTCGGGATCCTTTACTCTATAAATAACTTTGAGTTTTTTAATAAACTCTTCTTAGGTAGCAATATTTTTAGCCTAGAGGTTACGAAGGAAACCTTTACTAATATTTTTAAACTCCTTCTTATACTACTAGAGCTAAGTATTAATTTTAAATTCGTTATTTCTAAATTTGTAAATACCGACCTCTTCTTCGAATAATTTAATATATTTAAAGATTTTTCTTCTATCGAATTTTTTCTTTAAGAGAATTTCTCGAATAGAAGTAGCGTTATTCGTAAGGAGGGCGGCGATAATATTAAAAGATACTTTACCCGGACGAGTAGGAGTATCGGTTGAGGGAGTTTTATTAATAGGGGTATTATTAATATTAAATATAATAAATAGTTAAGATTTATAAGGATTTTAGTAATAATTCGGTAGTTTATAGAATTAATATTAAGAAGTAATGCTCTTTCCTTTCTTATTTAGTAAGGAACTAATTTAGTACTCCTTTTTAATTCTTTCTTCTCTATATAAGTACTTTAGTAATTATAATAATTAATTTTTAGGGTTTTATATAAATACTAATATCTAAGAGTTAAGCGAATAATATAATTAGTAAGCTAAAATTGCCGATACTACTTCTTTACTTATTTTATTAGCCTTATAAAACGTTATTTATATTATTCTAAAAATACTAAGTAGGGAATGGAATAATATAATTATTAGTCCTATAGTAACTTTAATAGTTCGAAGCGTTAATTCTATATATAGCGTATAAGTATTTAAATACCGAATATTATTTAGTAAGGGGTAGATTTGTACTAACCCTCTTCTTAATTATTGTTTTTTATCTAATTTTTTTTCCTAGGTACTATTGAAAGTCTTTCTAATTTAATTTTATCTTCTTTCTTCATTGTAATTAGTCTTAAAATTACAAAGTAAGGGGTTTTTATTTTAATTTTATAAATATAGTAATTTAAAGTATTTATAGTTTACTATTAATAGATTATGGATTAATTAACGAAGCGGAGATCTAAATATGTCCGGAATTAAGGTTTCCGTTAAATTAAATAAGAGGCTCTTCTACCGGAAGAATTGACCAGCCCTTTACTATTTAGCTCCTAACGTTCGAATTAATATTCTAAAATTCTCGAAATTAACCTTTATATTTTTAGGAATCCCTTTTTAAGAGTTTTTTAAGTTCGTATTAACTAATTTAATTAAGAGTTTGAAACTCAATCTCGTCCTTATTACTATTTAAAATAAAATAAAAACCACACCAATACGGAAAGTACTTTACTATACCTAAATATAGCGGAGAGCGGATTTAGAGTTGAATATAGCCTTCGTCCTTAGAAATTAAAATAGAGTAATAAAATTATAATTCATTAATTACCGTTAAAGATTAATGAGAAGGATAAGACCCTCTTTATTAGCCTTAGATTAATAAGCGAATTTAAAAGTTAATTTCTTTTATAAAGGGATTATTGGGCTTACTATTACGAGAGTATTTAACAATAATTCTATAGTTTAGGAGCGGAACTTCTTAGTCTATTTGCGAGGAAAAAGTATTGTTTGATTAGGAGTGCCTCCCTTCTACCTATTCTTAATTCGGGATCTCCTCCTTATATCCTCTTCCTTATTCAATATATTCCTAAGGTCTTAACCGACCAATACAATAGATCTGCTCCTCAATGTATAATAAACCAAGGCCCTAATGCCTCCACTCATTATATAAAAGCAAGAGTTTCAAAGCAAGAAAGGAAAAAAACAGAAAAAAGAACTATCCACCCTACATCAATATCTATATTAATTATACTATAGCTTTATTAAAAGGTACTATATATAGTATATTCTAGTCGAACGCTAGTAAGCCAATAATATCCTACGCAAATTCGTTTAGGAGATAGGCGCTATTAGCAAGAATATTATTAGCATTAGCGATACGTATTATAAGGAGGCCGGTTAATAGGTCCGGACTTTTATTAGGTATATTATCCACCGGCTTAATTATTAAGAATACGAAGACTAGCTTTCTTAAGAATATATTTTTATATAACCCTAGTACAATATTAGTTACTAACAGTACTATTTATCTACTATAGTTAGCGAATTAATATAGAAGGTAATTTTAAATATTGCGCTTATAAAATTACGGATAGTATATACTAGGCTCTATATTGTATATAAAAATATATTCTAAATAAGTGCGCTTAGTACGTTTATAGTTAACTGAATCTAACCGTCGATATATAATAAAATAGCCCCGATAGAACATACGTTAATAAATAGAAGTTGAGTAGTTACTAAACGACACTCTCTTCTATTATTTAATCTACTAATTGCCCGATGTAATAATATTACAATTATACTTATTATAGTACGCGCATTATAGAAGGGATTAAAACCCTTTTAATATCTATTTCTTACGTATAGGAAGGCCTTATCCCTTAAATATACCTTCCTTAATTTTTATAATTATAATAGGGTTAATATAATAATTATTACTAATTATCGCTATAACCTTTATTAGATTATTAGTATTATTATTATTATTATCCAGCGAAACTTTACTCCGAATCGGCGAAATTATACTAAATAATATAAATAAAATCGGTATAAGGAATAACAGCCGTTAAAAATGTATACTTAATTCTAATTCTTCGTTATTAAAACCCTTTAGTACTAATAAGCGCATTATTTATACGAAATTCTCGTACAATAAATAATTCTTCTCTAGCTCTATATAATTTTAGTAAATAATAATATTCTTCTATACCCTATATATAATAATTATTAGTATACGTTTTAAGAATAGCTAAATAGTATATATAGCGTACGGGGTTAGGATAGTATTAGAGAAAATAGCAAGCTTAATAGAATTGGGGTTTATATTCCTATAGTTAGGAATAAATTATTTTACGCTATATATTATATATTAAAGCGACGTAGCCCGCTAATCGCTATATATACTATATAAATGGATATTAAACTTTAAAAGTATTGTTTTATACTAATAAATCCGACACAAACAGCTTGTAAATAATTTAATCTAATTTATTAATAAATTAGAAGGAAAAGAATAAATTAGTAATTTACTTACTTATATTTGAGCTTACTAGTTAGTATTATTATTAACAACGCTACGCTATACCAACGGAAGACCTTAATATAATAAACTCTAATATAGATATTCGGTATTTAAGCTTATTAATAGTATTTAACAGCCTTTTAAGTAATATTAAGAGTACCGACGGTAATATTACTAGTAATATCTATATTAATCTTATCTAGCCGTATAATACTAGTCGGCTCGTCTTTTAAAATCGGAGTTATATATTAATTAAATATAGGCGTTACCTTTCGAGTAGGAGAATTTGTATAAGAACTTAAACGAGAATTAGTAGGTATAATCCCGGGCGACCTTAATATTAAACCGATATAATATTTAATAGTATTAGTAGCGGTACTACCTTTCGGCGCTAATTTCGTACTCTACAATACAGTATAATATAATAATTAGAATAACCGGCGGTTAATGCGATATATCGAATAAATATACTTATCCGATTGTTACTCCATATTAAATTAAGTATTAATATTCGATAGGAGGGCATTAATCCTCACTATATACATTATAACTACCGTTAGGATATCGACAATATATTCGTAATCCTTAATAAAACAGCCAATCTCATAATTGTATAATAACTCGCTTACTTATAATATTACTAGATCGAATACAGCTCTTATAGTTATAACGAACGATTTTTTTAAATTAATATCTTTGAACTATAATTAATAAATAACGACAATTAAGACTAACTATTGAACGTACTCTTATAATATATATTATATTACTTTATAAAGCGTTTAGAAACGCTACTAACCCGGATAGAATAGTATTTATTATAAAATTCAAATATATTTAATTATAGTAGTCGGAATTAGAGCCGCGTCTCTTAATAACTAATTAATTAAGTTAATAATACTAGTAAATTCTAAATATATAGAATTAGCGGGCCGGCTACGGATTAAATTTAATATTAGTATAATATAACAAATAGTTGGAAAGTTTTACGAAAGATTGTAATTGGTCTTAAACGCTTTTTTCTTACTCTTTAGTTGGATAGTAGTATTAAGGTAGCAACGAAACTATACTATTTCGAAATGTCCGCGGGTACGTTGGGTATATAATAAACCAATATTACCCCGCTTATCTATTTCAATTTCGTATTTACAATAACTAAAGTTGGCGGTTAAGTTAAGAATACTATTATTTACATTCTATTAGGGTATATCTCTAATAAATATAATAATTAATATATATAATAAAATCTATATTATAATTTTATATAGTTAATTAATTCTTCCGTATAGAGTTTAATATTTCGTTAAGCAGTTAGATATTTAATTTATTAATTATTAATTATAATAGGGTAGCCTTTATCGAACGTTCTTAACAGTTTAAGATATTATATAATATCTTTAAAGTTAAATCTATATAGATTAAGCGTAATAGGCAAGATATTAATTTACTTAATATGTTCAACTCGAAGAAGAGCCGCGATTTAAATATAATACCCTATAATAAATTTATATATCGAATAGTAGAATTTAAAGCTATTATTATAGTCGAATATTAATATAGAGTATACAATACCGTATTTTTAACGTACGAATATATTTATTAATTTTTATCAATTAAATTATTAAACTTTAAGTACAGTAGGAATTAGCAATACCTTATATACTAGCAATATAGTTCTATCGATACTGGTATTAATAATTATCCGTCGAATATAGTAATAGGGTACTAGAGTAAGATTATTATCGAACGCTATATAGCTATTAAATATATAATCGAATTTAATATTAATACGCCTACAAACTTTAATTGAATTAATATATTCTATAGGGTCCGATACTAGAATAAGCTCACCCTTAGTAGTATCTTCCTTAGTTAATTAATTAATAATATTATTATTAAACTTACTAGATTTAACGACCCTATCTACTATAAAAACCCTTAATATTAATAGGACAATATATTTATTATTAACGGTTATTATAGACGATAAAATAGGTTACTTAATATTAATAAATTTAGATTAGACAATCCTTAAGAACCTCGAAGACTTATATTAATCTCGGAACACTCTTTATATTTAGCTATAATAACTATATTTAGTATTATAATAGATTCGATACGTAAAGTATACGTATTCGAATTTAATTATATTACCCAGGAAGATAGGTTCCGGTTGCTAACTATTATTAGGGGTAGGGTAGTAAATAAACTAGCTATTCGTAGTACGAATAGACTTAATTTATTAGAAACTATATTAAACTTTATTAAATTTATCGACTAATAAGGCTATACTAGAATATATATTAATCTTTAATCGAAACTATATAAAATAACGATATATATCGATCGGGTTAATAATATAAAGATTTTAAGTAAGTATTTCCCTTATTATTTTCATTATATTTTTCTATAATAATAATAAACTATTGGATTGTAGCAGGAGGTTTTTAGTAGTACGTATATCAATATATAAAAAAAACTCTCGTATACAATATTTAAGGGTATTTAAACTCTTAAGTATAGCGTTAATTTTATTACTATTTAATAGCTTAAATATATTACACTAGGTCGAATATTATTACTTTAAAATACTATAAATGATATAATATAACCCCTATAATAATTGGAAGTCGGTTAATTCGGTACGCTTATTATACTTAAACTTTATAAATTCCGACTATTAGAAAGTATATAATAGTTAATATAGTATATTCGTAATACTTATAATTAACTCTAATTCTAGCTCTAACTCTAATTCTAAACCCTCTAAATTATTTACCCTATTAGCCTCGTTAGTATAATTATTGGTAATTTAGCTAATATCCTAATAATCGAAAAGATTAGTAAGATTAGTATTATTATTATTGGAATCGCTAGTAGTATTAAGAAGAATACCCAATACAATACGAAGTAAACGCTTAATAAATATTATCTCTTCCTTATCTTCCTCTTTATTATCCTCCTTTATATTATCTTTATTGTAGACGGCAATTTGGGCCTCGGGCATTACAACGCTCTCATTATTATAATCCGAATTAAGTACCTACTTAATAATTATTTATTAATTAGCGGCAATATTTAAACAGAATTTAGTTACACTACTTAGCTATTAATATACTAGTCTATAATCGACGCTATTAGAGGCCGTATTATAATACTAATTAGTATCGTTATTATTATTATTACTTAGGTTATTAAAACTGTTCGAAGGCTTTTTTCGTCGCCGACTATATCCCAAAAGGAGAAGCCGTGAGGGTGGAAGAAAAGAAAGAAATAGTCTTTTTCTTCTTCGTGGAAAAAGATGGAGGCTTCGTTGGAAATCAAAAGTTCTTCAGCCATAGATGGTAGAGGAGTCAAAGACGAGTAGAACGGTATGCAGTTT
>NC_026507.1:1063763-1064677 GCF_000182925.2 Neurospora crassa OR74A
AATTATCGGCTAGTTGATCCTTAGTAGAAATATAAATAATTTTTGCCTTATTATTATTAATAGCTTCCCTTATAAAATGATATCTTATATCAATGTGTTTAGACCGCTTATGAAATTCTGGATTATTAGCCAGTTTTAAAGCAGCCGTATTATCCTCGTATATAGGGGGTATAAGGGTAGGAATATTTATTATATTAATAAATAATTTATTTATTAATTCTAAAGTAGACTTTAGATATAATAATTCCTTTATAGCTTCAGTTAAAGCCATATATTCAGCTTCACACGTAGATAAAGCTACGGTTTTTTGAAGGCTACTATTCCAAGAAATAATATTATTTTCTAAGGTAAAAATATACCCAGTAGTAGACCTTCTAGAGTTAAGGCAATTAGTGTAATCGCTGTCACAATAACCTTTTAATATAAGATTATTATTATATTTATTTTTATAGGTCATTCCTAAATCTGGATATTTATTTGAATAACCAAATATTTGATCAACGGCCTTAAAGTGTTCATACTAGGATTACTAGCATATTTAGCACAATATTGTATAGGGAAGGCTAAATCTGGCCTAGTTTTTAAGGCTAGATATAATAAAGATCCTATATATTGTTGATATAGTTTTATTTCTTCTTTAGAAGCTTGACCTTTATTTTTAACTAATTTTATTTTAGTTAATGGTATTGATACTGGATTTATATTTAATTTATTATATTTTTCCAGCATTTTTCTGGTATATTTAGACTAGTATAAATAAATAGAATTATTATTTCTATTAATTTTAATTTCTATACCTAAAAAGGTATTAACCTCACTAAGGGATTGAAGTTTAATACTTTTGGTAGCTTTTTCTACTATATTTTCTATAGTAGATTTATTTGGGCCTATTATTATAAGGTCATTAACGTGAC
>NC_026507.1:1064777-1067945 GCF_000182925.2 Neurospora crassa OR74A
CAACCGTGGCGGGGATCTGCGTAGACCTTGATTATTTATATTATAATTATTCTTATTAGAATTATTATTATTATTATTAATATTCTTATTAATATTAATTTCTAAATCGTCTTCTGATTCAGATTCAGATTCTTCATTATTATAATTTTTATTATTATAATTATTATTTAGAAGAAATTCTTCTGAAAAATCCTTAATAGTATTATTATTACTATTATTAATAATAGTCTTATTCCCTATGCTATAACTATAGCGCCTCATTAGCATAGGGTCCTTCTCCAATTCTCTGGAGGGGAAAACCGTACGGTATTAAGTACCGCTAGATAAAAACCCCCAACTCTATTTCGGTTATAGTTCTCTATACCGCTCCTACTTTGCTTATAGTTATAACAGTTCTTACCCACCGCTATAACAAACTAATCTCGTCTCTTCCACCGCTACATTATCCTAATATTAAAATAATAAGGATAATAAAAATAGGATTAGATTAAGCGTACTATTTCCTCTATTACCTTTCTATTTTACTTCCTACCGCTCCTTCTTCCGTTTTCTTCCTACTTCCCTATCCTATTTCCCCGTTTATTATTCTACCTCTCCGCCTCTTTACCCTATTTATAAATATTTCCTCCCTATTATTTATTCTACTACCCCGCGGATTTATATTTATTTATAATAGCGTAAGGACCCCCTTCCTTTATTTATATAATCCCCTACGTAGCGCCCCTTTTTAATCTTTCTTTTCCTTCTTCCTTATTATACCTTCCAATAAAATAGTTTCCTCCGGCTATTATCGCCCTAGTCCGATCGACTTAATTTCCAATATAGAGGGTCCTTCCCCTAATACGTTCCCGGGCCTTATATCCCCTATAATTATACTTTTAGAGCTTATATTCTTTATTCGCACCCTTTATAATTTCTTTAGTAATTATCCTCCCTTAAATTAGTATAGTATTCTTCTTTATTTTCTTTAACCTTTGTACTAATTTAATTAATATTATTCGTAAAATTCCTTACTTTTACTATACTTTAAATTTTGCTTCTATCCTATATAGTAATAAATTTAGCTCCTCTAACGATTTCTATAAAGTTATTATTAAAAAGATTTATTTTATTTCGGCGATTAATAAATTTTTTATTCCCTATATTTCCTTTCCTTCGTTATTATTTAATTTCTATCTTAGCTAGCGGTACCTAGAACGCTACTTACTCCTATATTTATAAAATATATATATTAGATATTCCTATAAGTTTATATAATGTTTATAATATTATTTAGGCGGTAGCTGTTATTATAGTATTAGGTAGTTAGAATAGGTTTGAATTTAATTTAAATACCTTCGTTCGTACCGCTAATAATTTTACTTATTATATATATATTTGTTTAGAGTATAACGAATTGCCTACCAATTATAAATATTTTCCCTGCGCTATTAGTTATAATATTGCCGACTTTTAGCGAAAAGGTTATTATAAGTTAATTATAAGAGATATTTACTACGGTTGTATTCTTTCTTTCCCTAGCAGTAGTACTATAAATCCAATTCGGATTATATCTAGCTTTAATAGTAGTACTATTACTCTTATATATATTATATCTAGTAGTAGTAGTTTTACTACTCCTATTCGTATAGTTTCTAATTTTAATAATAGTAGTTTTATTCTTAGTAGTCCTATAGTTATTAACCTTCCTAGCCGCCCCTATATAAATAATAATTAGGTTTAGTAACGTTATAAAGTTATTATAAACTAAATTTATATAATAGAATTATTTAAATAGCTTCTTAAATATAATTAAGCGTTTATTAAATAATATTTTTCGGTTTTTACTATAATTGCAATTTAAATAACTCTTATAATTAGTATAATCGTCTCTTCCCTACTCCTATCCTTTTATTCTAATATTATTAATATTCTATATTCTTCTTAAAAGTACTTCGTAATCTCTTTGCGCTACTCCTCCTTTAATTCGATTATTAAATAATATTTTTTCAACTTCCCTAACTTTAATACTTATAATAGAATTCTTTTGGCTTTAGTTCCGTTGTTTAGGAATTTTTAGAATTCCTCCTTTGTTAGTAGTTAAATTTCTAAGTTATTCTAAAAGTTAGTATTTATATTAAAGTAATTTAGGATAATATAGGCGAAGGTCTCCTTTTCGAATTTGTAGGCGTAGATAGGGGTTAGGACGTCCGGTATTTTCTTCCTATAAAAGAAGGTTTAGAGGTTAATAATTTCTATTTTAGTTTAGATAAGGAGGGAGTTTTTTATTTTAGTTAATAAGTATAATTCTTCTTTATTTTTTTTTAATTTTCGGCGTTTTCCCTTCTTCTTTTTTATATTGACTATATATTACTAGATAGCCTCTCCGCTAAATTTAGAAGTAAGGTCGGTAATAGTAAATTTATATTATTATTCTAATTTCGCCGCTGCTACTGCTAAATAGTAGTTGTAATACAATATTTATTCCTAATTCGTTATATTTTTTAGCTATTCCTCTTAATTAGCGGTTATTAATTTTAGGATTTATAATAACGGTAGTAGGGTCTTTAAATCCGGGGAAGGACTAATTACTATTATTAATAGTTTCTCTATTAATACTTATTCTTCGGCCTATTATATTTTAATTATACTATTTTTTAATTTGTTGGCGGGTAGCCGACCTTTTAATTATTATACTTAGATATAATTAAAAACCTAAGCTATTATCCCCTATACGAACCGGGTTTAGTCCGTCTAGGCGAATTTTTTTTCGAAAGTTCGGACCTTCTTATTAAAGTAGAAGTCGAGCGGCGGATAGAATATTTCTATTTTTAAATTTTTTATTAATATAACTTTATACGCCCTAGCGATAATTTTTAAATATTTAATTTAATATTTCGTTAGCCTAATTGTAATCCTTCGTAGTTTCTTATTAATTTTGGTTAATTAATAGAATATTAAGGCTCTATATATAATAGCGTTACGAATATATTTAGTATATATTTCCCTTATTTAAATAAAGGAGTAACCCTATATTTTTATTACTAATTTTATAAATATATTCGTTTAGGTCGTTATTTTTTATTTTACTATTTCTATATAAGCTTTATAATAATTTATAGTTTAGTTAACCCTTAAGAATTAATCGATTCTATAATTGAAGTATAAATCTTAAGTTAGAGAATTCGT
>NC_026507.1:1068045-1069879 GCF_000182925.2 Neurospora crassa OR74A
ATAATATTAGTCTCTATACGCTTATTAATTTTTATTAGGCGGTATTTTTTCTAAGCTTCTTAAAAATAACGATTTTTATATCCTTAAACTACCGTAGGAAATAATTGAATCGGAGGCTAGCGGATACTAAATATACTATAACTTACTAAAATAATTGCTTATATAATTTTAAAAATCTATTTAAATACTAATTAACCCCGGGGGCCTTATTAAGCGCTATTTAGGAGAATACGTCTTAAATATCCTCTTTATTAATTAAGTTACTAATAATTATTAGGTTAATACCCTTTAGTAGTTTAATTCAATCCGGTAGGTAATTTATTAAGACCTTTACCTTCGGGAAAAAATAGTCGGTAAGGATTTTAGCCTTACTATTATAATTTCTAATTTTTATTACTCCTTCGTAGGTTTGAAAGGTTAGTAGTTTAAGCGGATTTATTAGTCGGTAGTTTTGGGTCCGAGCTTATTATTCTAATAGCTAAAATCGATTTAGGTTCTTTAAGGCTTCAGTAATACTATTATATTACATAACTTATTAAGCCTTTATAATAATCCTCTTTTTTTTTATTATAGTTTTAATAAACTCCTTCTAATTTAATATTATTTAGTATTTAAATTACTCCTAATATATCCTCCGTACTTCTTTTATAACTATTTTATATTTTAATATTTATTAATTCGCTCTCCTCCTTCGACCTTTCTTTTAATACGGGACGAATTCCTTTATAATATTTATAAATTCTCCATCGAGCCTACGAAAAGCAAATTTAAGGTCTTTTACTATATTAATCCTTTTTAGGACTAATATTTATTTTTCTAATATTTCCTTTACCTTCTCCGTATTTATAAGATTCTAATTATATTTTCCTTCTTCTTTAATTTTTTTATTTTTCTTTCCTATTTAGATTTAGATTTTTTAAAAGTAGTAGTCCGAATTAGTTTATTTATATTACTACGCTCTTTAATATTTAACTTCGACCCTAGGTAATAATTATATATAGTCGATCGTTCTATCCCTCTCTCCTTATATTATATTTCCGAATTTAATCGATTTATTATAGGGGGTAAGTAGATTGAATCTCTAGTATTATACTTATATAAGGAAGCGAATAGTTCCTAAGCTAGTCCTATTTTTTAAATTCTAATTAGGATAATAGAGGTTAAAATTTCTAATAGTAATTAGGTTTCCCGCCGGAGGTCCGGCCTTAATAAATTGAAGGAGTAGTAACTCTTATTAATATTCTAGTATTCCCTATATAAGGATAAGAGAGTAAATAGAATAAACGGTCGTTAGATCCCTTAAATTCTTAAACATAATTATAGTCCAATCCTTTTTAATTTAGAAATTTAAATCCTTTAAATTCTATTTCTTATTTATATATATTACTACCCTTCCCTTCTCCGAATAATTAACCCTAAAATACCTTCTACCTTTAGAACAATAAATATCCTTATTTAAATTTCTACCTAGTTCCTAAATTGCTATAATATTATAGGTTTCCTTTTATTTAAATAGAAGTTTTCCCCTTTTATACAACTTCCCTATATTCTAATAGAATATTTTTAATTAAATTATTAATTACTTTAGGATAAAGTTCCTTCTAATTTTTTAGTAGAGGATAAGGGTACTACTTCCTTAGAGGGGGCTATAATTATATAAATACTATTACTGCTATATAACCAACTTCCCCCTACGCTTTATAAATATATATAATATCTATTTATTAAACTTTGCAGGGTTATAAACTTTAATTAACTAAATAGGCCAATTAATTTTCTCAACCGTCCCCTCTTTACGCTTCCTGGTAATATATCTCTCTAAAGTAATAATAAT
>NC_026507.1:1069979-1071003 GCF_000182925.2 Neurospora crassa OR74A
CTTTAGGATAAAGTTCCTTCTAATTTTTTAGTAGAGGATAAGGGTACTACTTCCTTAGAGGGGGCTATAATTATATAAATACTATTACTGCTATATAACCAACTTCCCCCTACGCTTTATAAATATATATAATATCTATTTATTAAACTTTGCAGGGTTATAAACTTTAATTAACTAAATAGGCCAATTAATTTTCTCAACCGTCCCCTCTTTACGCTTCCTCTAATATATCTCTCTAAAGTAATAATAATATAGGAGTTAGGGAGAACGTTTAATAGGACGCCCTTATTTATAATCTCTATTATTAACTTTAATACCTTTCTAATTAAGTTCTTACAAGGGGCGAACGCCTACAGCTTCTCAATATACACAATAGACGCCTTTATAATTACCTTTTAAAGAATAAAGTACTCCTTATAGTTATATATATAATACCCCTTCTTCTTATATAGCTTATAATAAATAAATAATTTATTATTATTAGATAGATAATTTATTTTACTAAAATAGTCTCCTTTATATTTAGCCTCGCTATAATAGGCATAGATATTATTTTAATAGTAGAATTTTACTATATATCTAATTCCTTAATATTTAAAGTATTATTAAATATTATTTAAGGTTTAGAACGGTTCGTATAAATATATACCGCCGTCTTAGAGAAAGAGGTTATTTTAGAGGAAGTATACTATTAATATAGTAATAATTTCTATAAGGAGTAAGCTTCTATTCTCTCTATTTCTTCTCTTTTATAACCGAATTCTAATAATAAATACTTCCGGGTTCCTCTCCTTTACTACATTCAAAATAGCTTCTACTATAGTATAATTATTAATACTATTCTAAAGTATGCCCCGAACTAATATATTTATAGTACTTATAGTAATAAAAGTATCGGGGCCGAAAACTTCTTTAGCCTACGTTTAGTTTTACTAGTATTAAATATATATAAATTCGTTAAATATAATTATATAATTTCCAATTATTAGTATCCTAATAATTATATAAATTATTAAACCGGGTT
>NC_026507.1:1071103-1127297 GCF_000182925.2 Neurospora crassa OR74A
TTATTAGGTTTTTCTAAATCAGAAAAATCTATTAAATCTTCTTCTTTTTCTTCCAAGAATTCTTGAGGGGTTTTCTCTATCAAAATATTGATATTTTCTTCCCTCTTCTTCTTTGCTGGATTTTCTGGCCTTTTCCAATGCTTGGGAGCCTTTTCTGGGTGTAGAAAAGCACAATTTTCATGCTTATGCCCAGGCTTCTTGCAATAGGTACAGAAAATAACCTTTTTGGTTATTTTCCAAGGCTTCTTTCCTTTATAAGATTTTAAATCCTTATAGGGTTTAAAATTCTTATTAGAATTATAATTCTTATTATAATTCTTTTTAGGATTCCTAGAATTATTATTCTTATTATTATTATTAAATAAAAGAATATTATTCTGGTTTGAAACTTTTCTTTTAGATTCGTCTAATAAAGACGAAGCTAAAGTTTCTAGGGTATAAGCCTTAGAATCTTTTCTAAGCTCTTGGGTTATAGAAGAAACTAAGCCTTCAAAACCTTCCCCTAAATTAAATAAAATCCAGGAAATAACTACCTGGTTAGGTAGTTCTATTTCCCTAGCCTTTAACTCATTGGTTATAGCCTTAATTTTATTTAAATAGTCTTCCATATTCTCAAAAGAATTAGGGGTAGCCTCAAAGAATTCCTTAATAATAAGGAATTCGGAAGTAAATCCTTTAGGACTATATAAATCCTTTAGAATTTTCCAAGCCTTATAGGCTGAGGTCTCGTGTTGAATATGGTATAGAGGGCCGTCTTCTACAATTAATTGTAGCTTAGCTAAGGCTTCCTCATCGTTTTCACTATTAATTTGGAATTTATCCCAAACTTCTGTAATAGTAAAATAGGCCTTAGCTCTTATAGCCCAAAGGGTATAATTTTCTGTACCCTTAAGCTTTGGGAGCTTACCACTAGTATTACTAGCCATATTGAATTATTTATACTATATATATATATATATATATATATATAAATATAAATATTTCTTATTATAATAAGTAGTTATTATAATATATCTTATATTTTATAATTCTTAAAAGAATTATTTATAAGATCTTGTAAGACGTGTTGTCTTATATAAGAATTATAAGATAAAATATCTTATTCTTATATTTTCAAAAATAATTATATTCTTAATAGAAATATAATTATAAAAATCTTATATTTAAGATTTTTATTCCTTGGTATAAGGAAGAAAAGACTAGTAGTCCTTTTCTTATATAAAAATAATTATTTCTTTTATTTAAGAAATAATTATAAAAATCTTTAAGATTTTTAATCCTTATTTTAATATATATATATATATATAGATATATATATATATATATATAAATAAGTCTACCCTTTTATTTAAGGGACCCTTTATTTTTTCACAATAGAAAAAATCCTTAAATATTTCTTAAAGAAATAAATAAGTATTTGAAAAATCAATGGTTTTTCAAAGGGGTTTTATTCTGAGGCTATATATATAGTTATAAATAACTATCTAGTATAGCCAAGGAATCTTTCTAAGCCAAAGAGTTCCCTCGTCCTTTTTAGTCTTTAGATCTTTAATAAAATTTAAAGCTAAAGAAAAATTCAAAGGGTTTTCTTCAGCTTGGCTGTCTTTCCACCACTGAGTTCCTTCGTCTGGGCCTTCCCAACCTATCTATAAGGTTTCGAAAGCTCCTTTGATGATTTCGTTCTGTACCGCTTCTAGATATTCGAAAGGAATATTTAGAAGGATACTTCTTTCGGCTTTAATTCGACGGAAAACGGAATCGAAAGGGATTGGGAAGGTAGTTGCTTCTGGAAGGTTGAGGCTGAATTTGAAGATACCGAATTGTTGAGTGAAATATTCGGTTGGAATAGGTTGTTTTGGTTGAAGAAGGTAATAGAGGGTAGAAGAGAGAGCGGCGTCTTTTTTTAAAGAATAACTAGTCGAATAGATATATTCTTTATATACCGGCGTTTGGTCTGGAAGGTAGATGGTACGGAATCCGGGCTCATAACTTGTTCGAAGGCTTTTTTCGTCGCTGACTATATCCTAAAAGGAGAAGCCGTGAGGGTGGAAGAAAAGAAAGAAATAGTCTTTTTCTTCTTTGTGGAAAAAGATGGAGGCTTCGTTGGAAATCAAAAGTTCTTCAGCCATAGATAGGTAGAGGAGTCAAAGACGAGTAGAACGGTATGCAGTTTGTGTGTGTAGCCTTTTTATTGGTAAAGATATAGAAGAGTGACTATGGAGAAGAAAGAAAGCTTCTTCCTCGAGGGAAGGCTTCCTTCTTATAGACTTTCTGAGCCAACCGGTTGTCCTACGGACTGGCCGATTTCGTTATCGGATTCGTTGGCTTCTGGAGATTCCGGAAACGGTCTGTTTGTTTGTTTTCGTTGAGGAATGGCCGAGGAATGGGAATTCCAAAATCCTTTGTTTACCTGGGCCGCTTTCGGAAGCTGGGCATTCCAAGGCTTTCTTTCATTCCTGGGCCGCTTTCTGGAGCTGGGCATTCCTGGGCTTCTGGAAGCCACTTCTGGAAGCCACTTCTGGAAGCCAGTATGTAGAGCCTCAACGACCAGTGCAGAGCCTCAACCACCCTCTACGAGGGTTAGGGTTATATACTGGAATTTTAACCACGTATATATAAAATCGAATAAAATCGATAAAAATCAACCAAAAATACTGGGTATATATATATAATATATATTACCTATATATAGTTGCTTATACCCGTAAGGTATAAGATAGACCCGTAAATCCGTTATATATATATAATATTATATAATATATATAGTAAGCCCAACAAAAACGTAGCCGTCTACGAATAGAATTTTACCAATAATACGAAAACGAGCCCTTATTATTATTATAACGAATTTTCTTCTTCCTAACTTTATTAATTTTACGGACTTTATATTTAATAATATTATATATACCTTTTCCTCTTAGGATAGGTATATTAACGGCGGGATTACAGTAATTACAGTAATTACAGGGTACTAAATACGAATTAGTTAATATAAACTTTTAATTCTAAGAAAAGGGGGGTAAAGTTATTAAATTTAATTAAATTCTTAGTAAATAATCCCTCGCGTAGAATATCCGGCCGGTGTAAATTATCGGTACTAATAGTAGTAGAAAACTTATTTAAATTAAAATATTTTGCTAATAGGGATTAATAGTATATAGAATACGTTGTATAAATAATAGTATAGTAATTTAATTCGTTGTAATACGTATAGAACGATTTAGAGCGAATTAATATAAATTTGAAAAGTTTCGATAATAATAGAAATTAAATTAAGGTTAGTAAAGTATAATAAGAATAAAGTAACAGAACGAGGGTGGGAGATTTATTGGCGGGGTTACAGTCGGTAAATAATTCGTTTAATTTAGTCCGAAGGAGTCGAATTAGAGTAATATTATATAATAACCCGGCAACCGGGCGCCTGCTTGCTAATAATAGGATAATTAATTTGAATAAAATTAGAAGGTACGATATTTAATATTAATAACCTCTACCTTACCTACTATAGTATTACTCTAAGTACCGGATTAATTTATTTAAATTATTAATAATTTAATTAAGAATTATATTACTATATTCAATCAGTAAGGTCTTTACTAATTTAGTATTAGCTTTATTATTATAGTATTATATTTATTAATCCGACCCTTACTTTTACTTAATTATAACCTATTATAATAATTTACTAATAGTACGCACTTCTAATATATTAATACAAATTAATCTATTATTTAGTATTTAAAAACTAAGTTAGTATTTAATAAATTATAATAGAGTTAGCTATTTAATTTACTATACGAAACCTACTAATTAAGGTTATACTTATTAATAATAATATAAACCGTTATACCGAATCCTTCTTATATTATTTATTTAACGCGTAATTCGAATTCATCCTAACCCAAACTATTAGTATATTATCCTAATATAAATAGAATATTACCGGTAATATCCAAAAAGAAGATCTAAAAACGAGTTACATTTCTATAAGTATTTGATGTTAGTAAAATGGGCCGTATAGGATATAAACTACGAAATACTAAAATTTTATTTAATGTATTAATTTATTAGATCCCTTACTTCAAATACTAATTCTTATACGAAAACTATACGAAATACGAGATACGAGATACGAGACAACGGACGAAAGACTTCTAGTGCGACGAAAAAAAAAAAAATGTAATGAAAAAAGGCGAAACGAAAAAAAAGGCGAGACGAAAAAAAGGCGAGATAGCGGCGCGAACTATAATTACTTAGTATAGTGAGAGGACGACTATAGGGGCTTTTTAATAATAGAGGAGGGGGGCGGGCGGTTGGCCTATATATAAGCTATTAAGGAAAATAAGGTTAGTATTTTCTTATAATAAACTATATATTAACCTTATAATTAATATAGAATATTTTAATAAATTTACTTAAATTAGTATCGACATCGGCCTATATCTTCTTAACTGGTATCCGGCTACAGCCCTACTTCTTGTATATTTAATAAAAATGTTCCTTCGTAATATCTTCGAATACTATAATTAAATTTGAATTAGTATATATTATACTAATTTATGTTTTCTTATTAGTATTATAATATAATAGGTTAATTTATATAGCTATTTCAGTATGTTGTTATAAAAATTTTAGAGAGATTTTCTCTCCTTGAGACCTGTGTTCTTAGGCTCGAGATTAGGATCCCGAGTAAGTTTAGCCTTTTTTACCCGTATATATAGGGCCGTTTTATACGCTATATTTTTAAATAATTCTATTATTTATATTAATATATATTATCCGATTTATTAAAAACCTTAAATTAACCTTCAATATAGTATTAGCTATACTCGTAGGATTTAATATAATTAATGTAGCTATTTATATACGTTTATACTTTAAAATTTTTTTTAATTAACTAAGCGTTATTAATTATTTTCTTAATCCAATTCGGATCCGACTTAGATACTCTAAAGTCTAGCAAGTCCTCCTACCGAGGGTCCTCGGTATAGCGTCCGAATATTACCTATAATTATATTTTATTATATTAATTAAGTCTTTAAGCTAATACTATTAAAAAAATTATAATTTATTTAAAGAAAAAAAAATTAAAAAAAAGCGAGAGAAGAATCTATCCAAATCATAAAGCAAAGTAGTAAGAGAAAAACAAAAATTAACCTCCATACAATTAATAACCTAATACTTCTCGGCCTTCTAAATAGTTATAAGAATATTCTAAATATTTTTATATTCAATGCCGAATAGATTAATACCCTTACTATAGACCTTTTTAATATTCTAACTATATAAATTTATTAGTATCCAATATAAATATTATTTATATTATTAATACTAACCTCTTTCTCGTCGGCCTTAATATATTTATAATAAAGGAAAATTTGCTAGGCAATAATATCCTTCATTTCCTTATTGCAAACGCGTACTATTTCCATCGCTTCTTAAATAGTACTATCGGACATATCGGAATCAAAATCCTCCTTCTTCAGCAATTTCGACTAATATTTCTAAGGCTACTACCGGGCGGTAGGCTCCGCTAGGGCCGACTTACGCTTGTTCTATGACGATGTATATGTTAGTTGGAATTAAACCCTTGAAAAAAAAAAAAAAAAAAAATAAAAAAAAAAAAAAAGAAAAAAGAAACTTACCTAAGTATAAATATAACGAACCAAATTATTAATATACTCCTCCTCCTCCTTATCCCCCTCATCCTCCTCTTCCCCTAACCTCTTAAATTCCCTCCTTTTCTCCGCCTTCTTCTTCTCCCTCTACTCCTCCAACTCCTCTAACTCTAACTCCTCCTTCTCCTTCTTATTATCCTTTATTATTATTATTATTTTCTTTTTCTTTTTCTTTTCGGCGGTAGCAGCGGCGGCGGCAGTAGCGGTAGTAGAAGTGGGGATAGGGGTAAATAAAGAGAAAGTAGAAGAAGTAGAAGTCTTTTTAACTTTAATAATATATTTTTTACTTCTAATAGGAGGGAATTAATTATCGTTATTATCGTCGTCTTTATTATTATTATCAATCTCAAGGACCGTTTTAATTTTTATAGCCTTATATTTAGTAAAAGGAGCGAATTACTCCGCCTCAACCTTAATATAATTATTACTAGCCTAATTAATATATTCTTCAACTTCTTTAATATCCTCCTCAATTATTACTAATACCGCCTCATTCCGGGCGACCTGCAACGCCTATTCCTTCCTACCTATTTTTATTATCTCCTTACTCAAAAATTTTTTAGTACTTGTAACCCGGTTTCTAATTTTAATTAACCCTTCCCTCGTCTTTACTATATGTACTTAAATATACTAGAAACGTATTAGAAAGCGTATAACGTTAGTAGTATTAAGGTTGGTAGAAGGGGGCGTTAAGTTAGTAGTAGGGATAATTTTTTATTTAGGGACGGGGTTAGGGACTAGGATGGAAATAGAAATAGGGGGAGCGGAAGCGGGTATAATGAGGATATTGTCATTGGGGAAAAAAAGCGGGGAAGAGGATACGGTTTTAGACTTGGATATAATTTATATAAATAATAAATTATTAAATTCATAATTTAACTAAATATACCGATTACCTCTATATATTAAATTAAGACCGATTGATAAATATTTACAGGTACTACCGAAAATAGTAAAACGGAACGGTAGGCTTAATTAAGTACTTTATAATAATAGTAGAGTTCTATCCCAGTAATTAATTAATATATTACTATAAAGCTTAGAATAAGATATACCGCTTGAAATATATAATAATAAATTAAAGTAAGCGAAGTAGCGAATAAAATAATAAATAACGAATAATAAATAGTAAAATAGCGAAATAATAAGTAAGATAGCGAAATAGTAAGATAATAGGCAGTAAAATAGTAAAACGATAAAAGCTTTAGTTACTACGAAACTATAGAATAAGAGGTTAAAACCGAAAGATAATTGCCGAACGCGGTCTATTTTATTTAAATCAATATTAATAATTATCTCCAATCGGTCGCTACTACTACTACTTAATTAAATAATATTATTACAGTAGAATAATTTATAAGTTGGAAATCGCCTCCTACTCGCTTAGTACTACAATACTATAAGTCTATTAAACCGATAATCCTAGTATAACTCGTACCTAATATATTAATACCCGTTAAATCGATATACGGGTAACGATTTGATTAATTTGTAGATGTACTAATATATAAAAGGTTTATTTGCGTTAATAGTTTATTTAATCGAGGACGGTTTATTTTGGATATAATAGTTTGTAAATTCGATAGTAGAATGTATTAATAGATTAATTTAAATAAATTTAATATTAATTATTTAATTAATTAATAAATATATTAATTAACGACTTCTTTAATAGATTAATAATCTTTCAATTTAATATGCAAGTATTAATCCGATATCAACTATACTCTCGATAAACTATTAACTATACCAACTACTATTATTAAATTAACTATTACTTACCTATCTAATATATTAATTATATAATAAGAAATTAAGTAATATAAAACAATTAGTAATTATAATAACTATACTTAAATAGTCCTACGATAGTTATTATATTTATTAATAATAAATTATAACGAGTTAACTGTAGGACGGTATTTAATATAACTATTTTATCTTCTTATTAGGAAAATAAACAAATAGTTAATTAAAACTTAATTGTATATAAAGAGTTAATATATAATCAATAAAGTAAATATACAACTTAATTAACTATTATGCGACTTACTAATTAAATTAATTAATTATATATTAACGGTGCATTACCCGTTATATTTATTATAATTGTTTATATACGGTTAATCGCATCAACGGTTAGAATAAAGTAAACTAAAATAAGATAAACTATTGACTGACGGTTTTTAATACATGCGGACAAAAATTTTAGAACTTAACGCACAGACGGTTTAAAATGTTAGACCTCCAATGCACAGTCAATTTGATGTTGACGGTCTATGTAAGGTTTACCTCACCCCCCCTAGTTCGGCTAAGTATGAACCTCTTCTTTCGGGGGCATTTTGATGTGCCCCGTTAACAGAAAGGTATGCCATCGGATGTTGCACCTCAAGTCCAACCAGCAACCGCGAATATCTGATTCGGATCGATGGGCACTCTATTACCCGACATAATGAAGAGTTATGTCGGGTACTTAGTATTACTGTGTCATATTCGCAATGTTCTTTTTTGTGCTCGCGTCCCGTGGTACCTGGTACCTGGAACACGAGACAATGCAACTCGAAGCTTGAAGACATCTTCAGTCGCAGACAACAGCTTGTGAAATATGCCTCTTGGTAGTTCCTGCCTCATATACCTGCTTCCTCGGCTCTTGAAACGACGGACTGGAAAAAAACAAAACTATTCCCACCCTTACCCGATGACACTGGGAAAGAACTCGAGCAACTAACATTCGTCGCACTTGCTTTCAAGTAGAGCAAGGTTACTGTGTAAAGACAAAGGGATTTGAAGCTTAGCGTTGATGCTGTGTAGGCCGTCCCATATCCGCATCACTCAGACGCCAATCTAGCGCTCAAATTCATCTCTCTCAGTGCCTTCCAGAGTCGATTTGGGGTATTAAATGTTGTCAATTGTTGTTGTTGTTGTTGTTGTTGTTGTTCGTCCACGTCGTCATCGTCAGTTTGATCGTCCTGGCCGTCAAGGTACCTACAGGTACATACCTTCCATTCCTTCTGCATTATCGTCTATATTGGGCCCGTGCATAAAGCGTCTCTGACCAATCACTGCCGTTGTTTGAGCCTGCGGTCCCCGCAAAAAGCTATGCCTTCGTCTTATCGCGCTGGTCTTGGCAAATGCAAAGGGTGCCGACATTTTGTGACTGGGCTGATTTGCGGCGCACAAGTCTAATCCGCTCAACGTCCATCCAACGTCATGTCGTCAGCTCGAGCCTTCAATTTTGGCTGATTTCCGGCTTCATCTGCCATAATTTCCCTTCAATAGCCTTGCGATATATACTACTTGACTTCTGTACCTCCCGCTTTGCTTCCTTACTGCTATCATGGCCCCAGTGAGCGTGTCATGTCCGATTTGGTGCGCGCGTTTGCCGTTCACACCAACACCGTACCAACACCAACGCCCAAGCCCACGCCCGTGATCCCTTTGACTGTCTGACCATTCGAACGACGACAGGCAATGGGATAAGACCGTCTGCAAGACATCACAGTTTCAGCAGAAAAGAGATGAACGTGCCAAGCTTCCCTCCTCGAGGTGATATTGAAGGGCTGAACTACCACACCTGTCTGAGTCTACTATCCCAAGTCACACTCACACTCACACTCGTCCACTTCGAGAGCTACCTCCGACCAACAGCTTGTTCACCAGGTTCCACTCCCTTCAAGTACAACTGGGATCTCAAGCACACCCTATCCAGATGCTCAGCTCTGCCCCTCCGAGATAACATGGCAAGTCGCCCCCATGGGACGGCCTGGTTTGTCCCCCTTTCCTCCTAGACGCGCATGATTGCTGACGTGACGCGTGCTACTACGTGATTGATGCTCAGACCTACTTTTCTGGGACCAACAACGCCTTGTCCAAAGACCCCTGCATTCATCGGATGGGGCCCATCTGCTGCCAGCTACTGCATTTCATGTCAGCCGTCAACGCAGTTTACACTTTGGTGCTACCCACCCGGCATCTTGGGGTCCAACGTTTTCAGCTTCGAGCTTGTCCCGGGTCCTGGAACGAAGATTGTAGCATCTTCATCCTTCCATAAGACAATGTGTTGCCACAGTGCTGCAACACCAACTACAGCCGTCGTCCACGCATTGTATGGTGTCCTTCGGGTACCACCCGGTTGTATCATCTCTCCCTTCTGGATGCACTGGACACGCTGACGCAACTGAGAGCATTACCCCATGGCAAGCGGGTGTTCTCCGGCTCTACCCACCATGTGCGACTTCCACAAGAGGCCTCAAAGGACCGCACTCATTATGATGAGCGCGAGGCTCACATGTCGCCCAACCCTGCAGCCAACACTTGGGCGGCACCAATTCCTGGAACAGGTCCCGGAAGTAGTTCAAAGTACTTCCACTTGCCTTGCCGTTGTAACGCGTCATCGCGATGCTTCATGAGTCGACTTACACCAACATGATACAATGGTCTCCTGGTACGACGCGCTCTCCAGACAACCTTTGCCCCAGGATAGCTTGATCATGCTCGCAGGCAAGTTGTTTTCTCACACCTGTATCCAAATTTGACTAACTTTCAAGGATTTCCCAGATGGACGCGTTCCGCTTCTTCTGGACAAAGCATGTGACAACCGCTGAAATGCAGTTGCTCAGCATACTGACAGCGGCTGTACCGTCCCGGCCGCCCTGCCCTCAAAGGACGGCCTCCCAATCTCCTTCAACGGGACGGGAAGGCCCGGAATGGCTGCCTCAGTTTCTAGAGCTACACGACGATCAGGCCGACTCAGCTTCGTGTCACCCTCTGTGCTCTCGGGGTTTTAGGTGGACAGGAAACCCCGCCTTAGCAGCTACCAGGCTTGCGGCAACATAGCACACTATTCGAGAGCCGTTGTGACGTCGCTGGCGGCTGAGAAGCTTCGGGGCTCAACTTGATACCGGCGCACCTTCGGAGGGTTCACCTGCCCTTTGTCCCATCTCGACCACCTTCCACAACTGCCCCGCCTTACGACCACCATCTCCATCGGATTCTTTCTGTGGCTGTACCAATATTTCATTGGCCCTAGGCCTGTGAGGTGCTTCGTGATGCGCCTGACTTGCTTCTACACATGGTGGCGTTTCTTGTTAGCCGGAGCAGTGTCACCAAGATGATTTTCGTCACCTCCATCTAATGGCTGCAATTGGGTACCTTGGCTAATGCAAGATTGACAAGCGGGGCGCCTTTCCAGACTTGAACGACTGACTGTCGTCTCTCCTCTGGAGAAAGGCAATCGTACCACCTTGGACTGGCTCGCTTTGGCCAGCATTTCCTTGTGCCGATGCGATTACGTGCCGCGCCAGCGAGCGACAGGGATTGGCGCAATACCGGGTCAACCGAGCTGACTTCGAGGCAACACCACTCTCAAGTACCTAGAGATACTCTTTGAAGGACCCCTCAGCCCCTAGAGGACCACCACCGGAGGCAGAGACAGCTGGCTGCCGGCCACCTGCCTTCCTTTTGGATCAATGATGGGCCCCAAGTCGACATCTTCTCGACTTTAATAATTCTGGTCAAAGGAACAACTAGGAAATGACCAGCGAGCCTCATCATTAGACTTAGATGGCGAAACCTCAATGGGTGTATATCTCCTCTACGTCAAGCACTTCTTCGAGGAGCACATAGGCCCATGAGAAAACAAGCAAGATTCAAGTTGATGGTCTCGATAGCGGTTGCACCGGAAAATCCTGCGATAGAACGCGGATAAGTGTGGGCATGGCATTGACCGTGTTTCTTACTGTCATGAATGCACTCTGATGCTGGCAGAGCTCTTCGTTGCGCAGACATGACGAAGAATATTGAGTTTTCTTTCAGGAGGAGGATTAAGAAGAAGAATGTTCAGAAATGGCAGTCGGCCCCGAAACACCACCCGAGGGACAACAAGTGTAGCAACTAGGCGCTTCCCCGTTCCTCAGTCGAGTGGATGCGGTTGCAATGTTGAACTGTGCGGCAATGCGGCAACCTTTGGAATACCGTTATGGCTGGAAACTGAAGGAAGGAAGTCGCATGCTCCGAGTGAATGACGGTGGGTCAATGGAGTTGCCGCTCTCCTTAACCCAGGCGGAGCCTCAATTGTTGGAAGTCACTTCACGTCACCTCCCGCAAACGGCGGCACGTTGTTGATTCCCGGTGGAGTGGATTTCACCACCGGGCAACAACCGCCAACAACTAACCGACGCGACTTGCCATCGCCCACCGCCGTTCTGCAACGGGTAGGGAACCTGGCAACGAACGGGCGGCGCTTGTCCTTTGGCCGCGACAGCTGACGAACCTTCTTCCTCGGGTCGCCAGTGGAAGTGAATTGTATCTTTGCGGCTCTGGGATCCAGTTCTGGCCCGCAGGTTTGGCACCCACCATCGAAACCGACCTTCACTACCGCCGTGGTCACCGCCTTCCTTCTGCCCACTCGCCCTTCACTCAATGCCCGGCGAAAACGATTTCTACTAGTACCCCTCCAGTCGTGCCTGGACTTCGCTCTCTCCCAACCCGACTTCCACCCTCTTCTTCTTCGTACAAATACCACACAAAAACAACCCACCCTTCCTTTCGAAACAACTTCTCCTCTGTCACTGAGCAGAGCATTTCGGCATTGGCTTTCTCCGTCTTCTTGCTTACAGCATTTTCTCTCGGTACCACGTACATACCTGCGCCTTCTCTGCGAGAACGACGACTCACGACTCACGACCTGAGGAACGACTTTCTTTTCTGTTCTCTTGCATTTCGGCGTTCGGTCCAGTACTAGATATCTAATTTCTCTCGCCCTACCAATACTCCTAGAACTACAAGAACCTCACAACAATCATAATGTCTTACAAGATTCCGCTGTCTGAGCCCATCGCCATTGTGGGCAGCAGCTGCCGCTTTACGGGCGAAGCCACATCCCCCGCCAAGCTGTGGGAGCTTCTGAAGGACCCCAAGGATCTTACGCGCGAAGTCCCCAAGGATCGGTTTAACGTCGAGGGCTTCTATCACCCCGATGGTGAGTATCACGGCACTACCAATTCGGCCAAGGCCTACTTCCTCGAGCAAGACCATCGCCTCTTCGATGCCAGCTTCTTCAACATCACCCCGAAGGAGGCTGAGGCCATTGATCCCCAACAGCGTATGCTGCTGGAGGTAGTGTACGAGGCTCTCGAGTCCGCCGGTTACACCCTCCAAGATTACTCCGGCAAGAAGGTTGCCGTCTTCGCTGGTGTCATGACAGCCGATTACGACACCCTTTCTCAGCGCGACGATCTGTCTGTCAGCCAGTACTACGCCACTGGCAATGCTCGCTCCATCATTTCGAACCGCGTGTCGTACTTCTTCAACTTCCATGGTCCTTCTATGACCATCGACACAGCCTGCTCTTCCAGTCTGGTCGCCCTTCACCAAGCCGTTCTCTCTCTTCGCTCGGGTGAGGCTGAGATGGCATGCGTTTCAGGTGTCAACTTGATTCTCACCCCCGAGCAGTTCGTCGTCGAGTCGAGCCTGCACATGCTTAGTCCCACTGGCCGCTGCCACATGTGGGACGATCGCGCCGACGGTTATGCACGTGGCGAGGGTGTCGCCGCGATCTTCATCAAGCCTCTTAGCAAGGCTTTGGCCGACGGTGATCGTATTGAGGCCATCATCCGCGAGACCGGTGTCAACTCTGACGGCCGCAGCAAGGGCATCACCATGCCCAACTGGGAGGCACAGTCCGCCCTGATCCAAGACACCTATCGTCGCTCTGGCTTGAACGCCAGAGACCCCATTGATCGTTGCCAATTCTTCGAGGCTCATGGTACCGGCACTGCTGCTGGTGGTAAGTTTTCTTCCCTTCATCTCTCAACTCGATCAAATCAGCTCATAATTTTCCGCAGATCCCAATGAGGCTAGAGCGATTGAGGATGCCTTTTTCGGCCGTAACGTCAGCACTTCGAGCCAAGACACGGCCGAAGTGTCAAAGCTACTTGTGGGCTCTGTCAAGACTGTCATCGGTCACACCGAAGGTGCCGCCGGATTGGCCGGTCTCTTCAAGGTGGTTCATGCCATGATCAACGGCACTGTGCCTCCTAATTTGCACTTCAACAGACTTCAGCCAGCTGTCGCCAAGTATTACTCGCACCTTCATGTGCCCACCAAGGCCCTTGCCTGGCCTTCTGTCGCGGCTGGACAGCCCAGACGTGCCACTGTTAATTCCTTCGGATTCGGAGGAACCAACTCGACTGCAATTTGCGTAAGTTTCACGAACCTTTGGTTGTCTTGCTGCCTGATCTGATTCTAAGGGTTGTGTAGGAAATGTACGTTCCGGAGATTCATGACCCGGTCGCCAAGATCTTTGCTCCGACCCTCATTGTGCCCAAGCTCATCAATTCGGGCTCTCTTTCGGCTGATGGCCAGACTCGTCTGCCCCTGGTCCTTTCCGCCAGCTCGCCCAGGTCTATGGGCGCTGTTGCCAAGTGCTATCGCGATTACCTCGCGCAGGTGTCGTTGCCTCTTGAGGAGGCTGCGTGGTATGCTTACAAGAACCGCACCGCATTTCCTTACCGCACTGCCGTTAGCGGATCTTCACTGTCGGACATTATGAAGGGTCTCGACACCTTGATTGCAAAGGCCGAGGCTGGCAAAGCAGCTACAATCAGTGTCCGCGCTCGCCCCGAGACCGATGTTCCCAAGATCCTGGGTATCTTTACCGGCCAAGGTGCTCAGTGGGCCACCATGTCCCGTGGTTTACTGCAGAGCAACAATGTTTATGCTCAGTCCATTCGCAACCTCGACCAGGTCCTTCAGGCCTGTCCTCATCCGCCCTCGTGGTTCCTTGAACAGGAGATCATGGCCGACGCAAGTCTCTCTAGAGTTGGGAAGGCGGCCATCTCCCAGCCTCTCTGCACCGCGGTCCAGATCGCCCTCATCGATCTTCTCGCTCACTTGGGCATTACTTTCCACACCGTTGTCGGTCATTCATCCGGCGAAATTGCTGCGGCTTACGCGGCGGGCAAACTTTCTGCTCGCGATTCGATTCTCATCTCGTATTATCGCGGAAAATACGCCCACCTCGCCAGCGGTGCCCAGGGCAGTCTGGGTGGCATGATGGCTGCAGGTTTGACGAAGGCAGAAGCCGAAGAGCTTTGCGCCCTGCCTCAGTTTGGCAACCGCGTTTGCGTTGCTGCCAGCAACGGACCCAGCAGTGTCACCTTGTCAGGCGACCTTGACATTGTGCAAAAGGTCCATGATCACCTTGTTGACGAGAAGAAGTTTGCGAGGATGCTGCAGGTCGACACAGCCTATCACTCGCCTCACATGGTGCGCCCTGCTAATGAGTACATTGAGGCCCTCAAGGCTTGCAACATTGCTCCATTGCAGGATGGCAACGGCACCACCTGGGTGTCCAGCGTCTACGGTCATGGTGAACCCACGTCTGAAGAGCTCGCGTCCTCCTACTGGCGCGACAACATGGTCAATGCAGTCCTTTTCTTTGAGGCTGTCAGCACTGCTCTGGAAGGACAAGGTCCCTTTGACTGTGCCATCGAGGTTGGACCTCACGCGGCCCTGCGCGGCCCCGTCATTCAGACCATGAAGGCCAAGTCGGGAGAGGCCATTATCTACTCTGGTCTTCTCGACAGAAAGCTCGACGATCGCATTGCTTTTGCGGACTTCTTGGGCTGGATGTGGTCTAACTTCGGCTCATCGTCATCATTGATTGAGAGGTTTGTTCAGAGCTCAGTCAATCCTGAATTGGCTCACCTTCGTTTCCAGCAGGGTCCCAATTACCCTTGGGACCACTCGCATACCTACTACCGCGAGTCACGCATTTCTCGTCAGTATCACTTCAGGACCCACAAACCTCATGAGCTTCTCGGTATTCGTACCAGGGATGACAACGAGCATGAGCTCAGATGGCGCAACATCATGAAGTACGCCAAGCTTCCATGGGCCCAGGGCCACAAGTTCCAAGGACAGGCGCTGCTTCCGGCTTCAGCATACTGTATCATGGTGTTGGATGCTGCACGCGTCCTTTCGGGTAACCGCGCCGCTTCTGTTGTCGAGCTGCGCGACTTGAAGTTTATGGCTGGCATCACGCTGGAGCCTGAGTCTCCCGGTGTTGAGACCCTCTTCTCTTTGGTGGTGTCCAACTCGCCCAAGAACGCCTCCACTATTGAGGCCTTATTCACGCTGACCTCGGCGCCTGCTGATGGCACCATTGACATGAAGCTGAATTTCAGTGGACAGCTTCATATTGTCCTCGGAGAGAAGTCTCCCAACGCACTTAGCCGTCGTCCCGCGCAGCGCGCTGAGACCCTCACCGCCCAACCCGAGGCGTTCTACAAGATGATGGCAGGCACAGGTCTGGATTATAACGGACCTTTCAAGGGATTGACGGCCATTGAGCGTCGCTACCAGTTTTCCTCTGGCACTGTGAAGAGGTTCCATGCAGATGACCAGACTGGCTTGGACATCAGCCCTGCCACGCTGGACAGCTGCTTGCAGACTGCGTTCCTCACTGTTTCTTCCCCTGGTGACGGGTAAGTTTTCTCTTCTCTTTGTTAATCATTTACCGTTTTACTAACCGCTTTCATAGGTCCCTGTGGACTTCGTTCCTTCCCAAGGTGATGAGTCGTGTCAAGTTCAACCTTGCTACCTGTCGCAGCGGTGGGCGCGATGATAACCTTGTTGTTGATGCCTATCTTACTAAAGGCACTCCTTTCTCCAAAACGGCTGCAGCCTCTTTCACAGCTGAGATCAACATCTTCAACCCCGAGGGCAACCTGGAGATTCAAATTGAGGGACTGACCGTTGGCTCCTTCACATCGACTCGCCCTGAAAATGACAAGGAGCTTTATCTCACTACCGTCTACGAACTCGACCCTGAGGATGAGATCGTTGCTTCTCCAGCGGAGGCCCTCAATGGCGTGAGTCCCATGCTCTTCGAGAGCTGTGCCAGAGTTGCCTCGTTTTACGTCGAGCGTGCCGCGCTTAAACGCCTCAAGGAAACGCCCAGGGATCTGCTTGAGCCAGCGGGTTACCAGACCGAGACTCGCTTGGTGTCCAACTCCTGGCCCAACGAGACCGAGCAGAGTCTGGAGAAGTTCATCCGTTCTTCGCCCTATTTCATGACTCTCGATTTCGTTCGCCACCTGGGAGAGAATCTCCCTGACGTCCTTCCGGGCATGCTCCCTACCTTGGTTCAAGAGGCACAGCAGCTCGCCTATTTCCAGAAGCAGGTCGGCCGTGTTGTTCGCCAGATCGTTCACAAGTACCCTCGCATGAACATCCTTGGCCTGACTGATCCCGAATTGGGCTTGACCGAGCATCTCATGGCAGCACTCGATGGATCGTTCCTTAGCTACCGCATTGGTGGCAAGCCTGAGACAAACCTCAAGGAGCGTTCTCCTCTCGCCGAAGGGATTCGCAAGAAGATCATGATTGACGAGATTGACTTCGAGGGCGATGCTGAATCTGTCGGAGGACCTTATGATCTTGTGGTTCTCAACACGTCCATCCTTGAGGACAAGAAGACTCATTCCGCGTTACAGCTTATCAGGGATTCGATGCGTCCTGGCGGCTTCCTTGTTGTCGTCCATGCATCTCGTACTCCACTCAAGGAGAGAATGCTTCGTTGCGCTGGCCGTACCTCGAGCAACGACGGAATCGCCACACCTCCTGACTGGCCTGATCTCATCGAGGAATGCGGATTTGAGAACACAGCTAAGAACTCGGATATGTGGTTCCATCCTGGATTCACCCTCAGTGTAAGACAGGCAATGTCACAGAGAAAGAAGCAGCTGCTGTGGCCTCTGCATCACGCCACCGGAACTCCTCTCGTGAAGCATCTTTTGATTGTGGGTGGTAAGAAGGTCTGGACGTCTTGCATTTCCTCTGGTGTCTTCCAGGAACTTGCCTCTTTCTGTGGAAAGATCACCGCTGTTGACTCCCTGGAGGATATCCACAATGATGAATTGCTCTCATCTTGCACTGCAGCCATCATCCTTGGCGATATTGATCAGCCTATTCTTGCTGATATGACGGCCGAGCGAATGGACACCATTCGGTCCTTGCTGCGCCCCCAAATGCTCATTATGTGGGTTACTCATAATGCCAGGTTCGACAACCCCGATCATGCCGCATCGCTTGGCTTCACTCGAACGGTTACCGGTGAAGTCCCTGGCTTGCATATACAAGTGCTCGATCTCGACACCATTGACACCTGTCCGGCTGTTCGCGCCGTGTCGAAGACGTTCGCTCGTTTCATCGTTCATTTCCTCGGCCCCAAGAATGAGGATGATGAGCCCCTGTGGGTTCGTGAGCACGAAGTGCACGTTGAGGGTGGCCGCTTGATCGTTCCTCGCGTTCTCCCGTGGAAAGAGGGTAATCAGCGTGTCAATGCGCCCCGCCGCGTGATGACCGACACAGTCAACACTCTGGAAGACGTTGTCGAGGTCCTCGCTTCAGCCTCTGGCCGGTACGAGACTCGGGTCGAGAAGAGCGAAGCCTATCCTTCGCATGTTGAATCGGCGATGCACGTGGACTACAGCACTGTCAAGGTGTTCAACATCGGTGCCATTTGCTCCGGTCATATCTGCATTGGCCGCAACAACGAGACTGGCAAGGCTCAAGTTGCCCTCTCTAAATCGAATAAGTCCTTTATTTCGACGGCCTCTACAATCTTCAGCACGCTCCCTGAAGGCACTGTCGGCGTCTGTGAGCCGCTCTACCTTAGCTTGCTCAGCCGGTATATTTACGCTCTCACTATCGTCAACATGGCTAATGGCAGGTCTGTCATGATCATTGAGCCTGATGGTCTCCTCTTCCAATGCGCCAAGGAAGTTTGTAGCAACCGCGGCATCTGGTTTATGGGTGCTTCCACGGATGAGCGTCGTAGCCGAGTTGTTCCCGATATTGCCTTTGTTCATTCACAGTCAACTTCCAGGCAGATCAAGGCCCTCTATCCCCTCGACGGGGCTTGCATTGTCAACATGCTGCCCAAGACTCACGACGTCTCTCGCATGCTTGTTGACTCGGTGCCTGAGAATTGCGAGTATCTCACTCAGGATAAACTTATCTCGACTCACTTCACGGCGCACCCCAACGCGGCATTCGTTCAGAAGCTATGGGAAGAGGCTGTGACACTTTCTTACAACAGCATGAAGAGCATGCTGCTTAATGCCATCGAGCCTTCTTTCGACATCCTGGACCCCATCACTTTGCCCAAGTTGCTTGACTCTGCTGTGTCTTCTGAGGCTTTCCAGATGCTCGACTGGAAGGCCGAGAGGTCTATCGCTCACATGATCAAGCCTATCGTGGGTGAGAAGATGCTTCGCCCTAACAGTACCTATGTCCTGGTTGGCATCACTCGCGACATGGGCCAGAGTCTCTGCTCTCTCTTCATCGAGCAGGGTGCTCGCCATCTTGTCTTGTGCAGTCGAAACCCCCCGAAGGAGCAGCCTCAGTGGCAGAAGGAGCTCAATGCTCGCGGCATCAAGGTCAAGTTCGAGGCGATGGATGTTACCAACCTCAACACGGTGATTGCCTTCAAGACGAAGCTTGCCGAAGATTCTTGGCCGTCTGTCGGGGGCGTGGTCAACGGTGCCATGGTTCTTGACGACCGTGTGTTCTCCGAGATGTCCGTTGAGACTTGGAATCGCGTCATGAATCCAAAGGTGGTCGGTTCGAGGAATCTCGACATAGTCTTCAACTCTCCGGATATGGATTTCTTTATCATGACCTCGTCTTTCGCTGCCATTGGCGGCCATGCCGGTCAATCGAACTATGCCGCGGCTAACATGTACATGAACGGCATTGCCGCTTCTCGTCGTTGCCGCGGACTGCCGGCCACGGCTCTGAACATTGGGGTCGTCTACGGCCTTGGCTTCTTGCACCGTGAGAAGGACGATCTGTACGCCGGTCTCGAGCGTGAGGGATACCCGCCCATTTCCGAGCGTGATCTTCATCACATGTTCCTCGAGGCCATTGCTGCTGGAAAGCCCGTGGGACACACCGTCTACGACATCACTACGGGCATGAACCGATTCCGCATGGACGCACCGAATCAGCACTGGCAGCTCGATCCTCGTTTCTCACACAATACCCTCCCCGAGGAGGACGAGACCGCCGCTGGTTCTGCCGGCCAGCAGATCAAGTCTCTTGCCGAGGATCTTGATGCTGCCACCACCAAAGAGGACGTGATGAAGGTGTACGTGCCTGCCTTTATTGGCCGCTTGGAGGCACTTCTGCAGATTGCCGAGGGCGAAATCACACCTGCCAACAGCGTCACTGAGCTTGGTGTCGACTCTCTTATCGCAGTCGAAATCCGCTCCTGGATTTGGAAGACGGTCGCCCAAGATGTTGCGGTGATGAAGATCCTTAGCGCTACCAGCATTGCCCAGTTGTGCGAGGGAATTGCCAGTGATCTTTTGGTCGCCCGCGGTGCTGCAGCCAAGGATTCTACTGCTCCTACTGAACAGAAGGAGACTCCCGCTGGCTCTCAGACTTTGCAGGCTGTCAGTGGCTCGGTCAAATCAGCTCCGAGCACCACTCCATCTCTCGAGGCTTCGGCTAGCACTTTGACTGAAGCCACTGTGGTTTCGATTGTCAGCACTTCCACTGTGGTATCCAGCGCCAGCACTGCTACCAGCGTTGATGGTGACGCTGAGGAGGATAACGCCTTGTCGGCTAGTTGGGAGGACGTAGGAAAGAAGGAGTCTTCCATTTTTCTCTGAGCGATGGATGGTGGGATTTTCCGGTGCGATTTGGTTTGATGGTTTGATTTTCTGAGGGTTCGGCTTGGTTTCTTTTTCATTCTCTCTACTACTTGTTGTTTTTTCTCTTCTCTTCCACTATACTAGAGTGGAATCTCTTTTTCTAGATCTTTTTGCACTTGCTCTCACGAGCTGGCTAGATAGTCATGGTCACTATACCCTCAGTAACCTACTACATGGATTCGGCGTTCTGCTTGACAACTTAGGGTTTCAATGGTTTTGCAGTCATAGGTTACCGGATATAGGTCGGACAGGCTTACACATTTTCAAACACTTTGCTCTGAATACAAGGACAAGTGGGAAATGGTTTATAGAGATAGTTCTCGGAACAGGCAAAACTAAAACAACGTGTGTCGTTCCATTCGGTGAAGAAGTGAGTGGCAACCATGTCTTTCTACTTATTGTTCCTAGCTGCGGCGAAGAGTGACCATGCAGGCACTGATCACAAAATCTTTCCCGTAAGTCTGTCATTGAGAGAGACTTCAGTGCATTCAATCTTGGGTGATCCTAAGTGTCGCTGTAGCGGAAACCACTCAACACATGGTGTTGTTTCAACACTGCCGCCACGGGAACCCAAAACGGAGCAGGCATGGTGATCTTATACCGACTCATCCCGCATCGAGGTACTTTCGAGCCTGACCTTCCTAGTCAGCCACCAAGCCCGGGAGTTGTCTTCGACTTCGAGTACATCGTGGTCATTGAGCCTTATCCCGAACACTCTCAATTTCTCAAGATTTCACAGTCGATCATATCCGCGGCGAGCCCCGACGCGGAAGGATGCAACAAGAAAGCATCGAGCTTATGTGTGGGGTTCTCGGCGCTTTAGACCCTAATAAAGAGACTTGAGGCATATAAGGCCTTGAGATCTAGTCCGGCGAATATAAGGAGCAGTCAGAAAGGATTCCCAGTTCCCACCAAAACGCTATGACTAGGTAACTTGGAAAACAAAGCCGAGCATCATATGAACCCGGAGGAAGCCCGTTTTCTTGAGACCAACCGGACCGTTCGGCTTCAATCAGTGGCAACGACAATGGCATTGACGAAGCTCGGGTGCCTGCCTTTGACTAAGTCTTGAGTTTCTCGATGATACGCCAAGAACATGTCATGCTGACTCCGGAGGATGAATTTACTTGTCGATGTTGATAGGAGACGTTGGGAGACGTGATCTTCTGATTTTTTTTTCAAGCTAAGAGTAGGTAGGTATCGCAAGTCAATTGGTTGGTTGTATCACCAGTCTAGAGCTTTTCGTCCACATGAGCTTAACACCCGCCGGTAACTACGCTGGGCCAGTCACACGGTAGCGAATATGTATGACGTACAAATTTAATCTCGACGAAAGCGCACCGCGGCTGATATGAGGAGTTACCAAATATACTCCTATCCAAACCTCACTCACTCTTTATGCCGGCGAAAAATTTGGTTCGTACAGCAGGAGAAGTTTTATGACAAACCACAGAAAACCACTTCATTTTGCATGAGAGACACGCCCATGAACTGCATCCAACTCGCAGTTTGATATGCGCAGGAAAACGAGGATGGCTATCCCATTACGCTCATTTGAGGACGCTCCTGCATTTTGAGGTGGTACTCTCATGAGCTTGAAACATCTTTTTTCTTCTTGGCTGTGATGAGAAACCCCCCCGCTCCTAAGCTTTTTCAAAGTTGCTAGATTGCACTCTGTCAACGTTGTGTATCACACGCTGTGGACCTTGCCCCTCACTCAAGTAAAAGGCAAATCAAGGGGCTCAGGGAATACTAAGGGTCTCGTGGCTAGGTACTCTCGGTACCTAAGCATTTGCCATTTCCCCTCATTACCTACCTACTTCCGATTAGGAACATGCGGAACCAGACTTCCATCCCGACTTTTACGTTCCCAATCTGGAATACGACACGGAAAAATTCGAGATCTGGGATGTTAGCACGGAGCACACGACATTGTTCGTTTGGGAAAATGTCGGGGTGCAGGCGGATGAAAAAGCCCGAATGGTTACCCAATTTGCGGCTTGGATTGTCTGGGTACAACTCCGACGGGTCTGTTAGGTTTGGGTACGATGAGGAGCAGCAAACAGGCGATATGAAGAGGGGTATAAAAGACGAGGCCGGAAGCCAAAAAGAAAAGGTGTGATCCTCGTGTAGAAGCGGTTATCAAGCGGTCAGTGCAATGGGGTTTTTCTGAGCATCGTCGAAGAAACACAATGAAATCCATCATCACCTATTTCGCCGTTATCATGGAGGCGGCAACAGTTCTCGGCGGTCCGGGCAAGGGCGCCAAACCCGACCACGACGGAAGATACACCATTGCGGCTCCGGGAATCAAGGCGCAGTTTATCCCCTACGGCGCCACTCTCACCAACCTCTTTGTCAAGGACAAGAATGGCAATGACGTCGACGTGGTTCTGGGTTATGATGATGTGGAATATTACCGTTCGTGATCTGACGAGTCGAAGCTTTCCCAGTCCGAAGCAAAATCCACTGACGCAGATGACAGCCAAGGATCCGGGCCATCCCGTGTACAACGCCATTCCAGGTCGTTATGCGAACCGTATCGGCAAGGGCAAGTACACCATCGACGGTGAGGAGTATCATACCGAGTTGAATGACGGCAACAACACTTTGCACAGCGGCACCAACAACTGGTCGTACCGATTCTGGAACGTCACCGAACACACGCCCACTTCCATAACCTTTGCCATCTCCGATGCTTCCAACTCGTCGCTGGGCATGCTGGGCCGTGTCGATTCCACCGTGACCTATTCTGTGAGCAAGAACACCTGGCACATAAAGATGAATGCCGTTTCTCCCGAGAGGAAGACTCGTAAGTGACCAAAGGAACTCACCTACCTCGTCTGTGTAGTTGTAAGCTGCCATGCTAAATGCCACCCAGCTGTCCTTCTCACTCAACACACCTACTTCAACCTCGACGCTTACAAGAACCCGGCCACGAACAAGATCTGGGATCACACACTGTATATGCCCTACTCAGCGCGCTACCTTGAAGCCGACCAAAGTGCCCTCCCCACCGGCAAGATTCTGACTGCGGCCCCGGGCTCCATCAACGACTTTGCCAGTGCTGCCGGCCTCGCTCTGGGCCACGCTCGCGATCGGCCGGGGTTTGCAGGCAACTGCGGTGCCAACGGCGCATGCGAGGGTTATAACGGGTATTGGTTGATCGAGGATAAGCCATCGACGGATGCCGTGGTCGTTTCTCTGGCGAGCCCGTTCTCGGGCGTCAAGGCCGATCTACGGACCGATCAACCAGGTGTCGTATTGTATTCTTGCAACTGGATGGACGGAAGCGCGCAGTTGAAGAGCACACAAAAGCTTGTGGTGAATGGGACGGCGGTGCCCAGAACCGTCGGTAGAAGCTCGTGTGTCGCCATCGAGGCTCAGGATTACCCCGATGGTATCAACCAGTAAGTTTACCTTCATGAAATGACAAGCAGATTTTTTCGGTGGCTGACTCAAAGGCAAAGCCCGGAATGGGGGAGGGTTGACAAGCAGATTCTCGGCCCTGGCGAGGAGTACAGCTGGGAAAGCTCGTGGACATTTAGGCTGGTCTGAAGAGGTCCCCTCAGTCGGGCCGGCCGACGTTGCGGATGGCGAAGAGACAATTGAGCAGGCGTCGAGAAGGTGTGGTGGGAAACCCAATCAGACTTTGGAATCTCCACGCTAACCATCATGCTGCCTTATCAATGACGAGATGGTGTTGAATCGTTATTCTGGGACAATACACCAGTCTAGTGTAGGTAGTGTGGCGACCCCAACCAAAGTTGTATGCCAGGCTTCCCACTGCCATATGTCCCATGAGCCAAGATACGTAGTGTCCATATGTAACCGAGAAGCCAAGAAACCGGACGGAACACACTTCCGGGCCAGAAGAAAGTATTCAGGGTAGGCTACAGGTTGTGATACGGGCACAAAAAACATAACCCGATCCTTATCATCGCTCTTGCTGCCGTGTTCCGCTTTCAGTCGGCTTGTTGGTTGCGCTTTCCATTCCTTCGGGATTCCATTGCAACTCTAAAGAGGCAAGTTGGAACTTGATGCAGGCCTGTCCCTGGTGATGCTATCACACAGCTGTGTCTGTCACAGTGAGAGGATGGTGGTGATGCACCCCGCATACCTCCGAGTGAGTCGGACCACGCGACTCCAGATGGACCGGTCCTAGAGGTATTCCAGACCCCCGAGCCTACCCCAAAACTGGAAGCTTAATGTTAAGCTCGCGTATAAAGTCGGTTTGGATGGAATCTAACACATCCAGTTGATCCCCCCCGCCTATCGTTCGGCTCAAAGGACCGTTGGAACATGGCACTAGCGAATCTAGGGTAGTTAAATATACACACGGCGGGGACCCGACCCTCGTGGCCCAAAGTGGAAGGTAATATAGACGATTAGCGACAGCGACTCGGGAACGCAAGCGGACCACATCATTTTAGGTTGTATAACGTTATCGTTACCCGGCGCTTCTCTTATCGGATGTCGGGTTGGAGACCAAATCGAGACGAACGAGCGAGGAGTCGAAACTGACGCGGTTATTAGGGCGCAACAAGTTATTTAGGACCCCTGGTTCCTAGTGATCTTGTCGACCAACCTGGCTGTCACCGATGGTGGGTCGGCGGTACATCGATAGGTTGGTCGCCGCTGCCACATTCCTCCCGCGTGCAGATGATGTTGTCCTTGGACGGTAGCAGAACGGCATCACAGCCAAATGGGTGGGTGGCCAGGCCAAAAATCGGGCGATAGATTGCTCTGGGCGCAGATGTGACAGGTCTTGTCGATTTCTTGTCAGGGCACAGTTGCTTGTCGTTGCTCGGCTATTCCCGAGCGTGGGATGTCGGCCCCTTCTGGCGATAGGGTGTACCTTGGTATGGGTTAGTCGGATGTCCTCATGTTGTTCGCACATTTCACATGGAAGTGAAGTGACTCTTATCCAACGCCGAGAATGTATCAACCCTGTGGTCGGTTGGCCAGTTAGAGCTCCCAATCCCTAATGTCTAGACTAGACCTCAGTAGTGACAGTCCGGCCATGTGTATGGATGAACACCAGGAAGGGGGGAGACTGAAGCAAACAAGGACCAGGTATTTTGGCTAATCAGCGAGTCTAATCGAGCTGCCGCATCCGGTAATTTACCCCAGACGGGCCCATGTCGTAACGCACGTTGAGGGGAGCTTATCGTGATGCTTGGCGCCGATCGGAGACGACATTCCGTCTGGGCTGGCACCGTGTCGGGAGGGACACTCAACTCTATGTATGTGCCATGCTGTTCCATTCCGCTCCTTGGCCGACGGCGATTGTCATGATGCCCCTTCCTGTTGGAGGAAAAGGACACCAATGGTATCATGATTCTGGTCCCAATCGGGCAGAACAAAAATGGGCTGCATGGCGCTAGGTAGTATGAGGGGATTATTGAAGCGTGCTTCAACTATGCAGAGGAGGTGGATGACTTTCACAGTCTGGGGGTTCCTGAACCCACATCCACCGGAGCGGCCTGTTGAAGGACGGTTCGTCTACAGCCAGGTTTCTTTGTTGAAGTTTCTTGGCCTCTCATTGGTCAAAAGCGTGGCACGGCCCTACACCTGGTCAGGGCGTCTTGCCAAGCCAAGCTTCAATTGGCTACTTCGCAGACAGTGTCGACGACAGTCCATACTAGAATATACTGGGTCCTTCCGTTTTTGAAATCCTTCACCATACATCGCCCATCGATAAGGTTATCGTCGTCCTCCCTCTCTGCCATGCATTATGGAAGCCATCCCAATGAAGCAATGAAGCAATGAAGCAATGAAGTAAGAAAGCAAGAAAGAAAGGAAGAAAGGAAGCAAGGAAGTATAGGAGTAGAGTGAAAAAGAATAGCGAAGCAATTGGGTAAGGACGGCTACAGCCGTTCGAACAAGAGATACAGATATAAGTACGGTAGTATCCACGCTTCAGTAATACAGCGGGCGTTGCTTGAACTAGGGATCCAGCATCGCATCGGTGTCTGAAAACTATTTTGGTAGGAGGGTCGAAGGTCTTGTCATTCAGGGTCAGGAGGAATGAGTCAAATTTACCCAAATCAAATCCACGTGAGTCAACCCCAGATTTGGCCAAGTCGGAGTCAAAATTTGACTTCTTGCAAACCCAAATCAAAGTACACATTTCCATGACTTGAAGGTTTGTATGTCTAAAAGTCGACAGAATAATTAAGCGGGTACTAGTTATAGAGAAAATGGTGGGGTATTTTGGTGTCAAGTATGGACCTCACAGGCCTAAGAGAAACCCTCCAACATTGGTAAAATTTGAGCCTTTGAGAGCATGATTTCCCAAATCTGCGCATTTTGCCTCAAACCAAATCCCAATCCGGCCCTAGACTTAGATTTGACTTGGTGTCATCAGCCACTACGTAGACGTATCTCGTAGTGTACAATACATGCTTGATTTGTTCCAACCTTTGGCTCTTGGCTGCTACGGATATCGGCGCCCGAGGTAGGGATCCCCATTGCGCCGCTGAAGCGCAGTGTGTGACAGACGAGTCCGCAAAGAGAAGTTGTGCTTCACATCATGATCATTGGTGCGGGACAATGTCGCCTTTGCCATTGCCAAACGGAAAGCCAAAGCCAGTAGGTTGAGGTATTGGAAGGCAATTCGGACATTCCGTCACCCGGGCGGTTATCCCCCGCTGGTTCACTGAGTGGGTTTATTCTCGGGTGTTTCCAAGTCACTGCGATAACCGATCGGCCGCTGTGACGGTGTGGCTGCCGTTTGATATGATGATAGTGGTGTCGGGACAACGAAGATGAACTTTCAGAGGAAGGAGGGGAAGTAACTGAACGTACAGCGATACAGAGACAGGAAGGAACAATGATCATGATGATGATATTGATGATGGGGAAGGGACGTCGACGGCTCTTTCCTCCGGTCAATTGGTAGTTTGGTACACCACTGCACCCACTGCATGTGCAGGAGCCTCCAGTCCTTGCTAGTGAGTTTGGCCTGTCTCGCAGCGGTGTCTTAACGTTGGATTCCCCAGCGTCGTACCCCTGGCCAGTGAAATTGGTCGCCAATGCAATCCCACCCCCAGCTTTCCATGATCCATCCCACAACAACCGCGGGGGGAGGTCGCCATTCCTGTTTGTGATTGCATTCCGTCGCCAGTTCTTCTGGAAAGAGAAGGTCGTCACCAAGCAGAGGGTGGGTGGTACGTGAATTAAGCTATCTTGGCATGCAATACCGTGTGGACCTGGCCATCTCCCACACAGTCACTCCAGTCCAGGGTCTTACCACACCCAGGCCGTCAGGTACCCTGGCTTATCATGAACGAACGACCAGAAACTGAAACTGAAAGAATGAAAGATGTCTGCAACTGATGAACATGTAAGGGGGGCGGCTGAAGCGCTTGTGGACTGTGGCCGGGGGAACACTGAATGACATGTGGACTGCGGAGCTAGTGCTGTCCCTACCTCTAACAGCCCACACTAACACTAACACCCAGACTCCGAGTTGTGTTCACGGGCTGAGATCCGAGTAATAACGACCTAGAGACACTGCAGGTGTTCCCAGCCGACACTGATCCAATTGATGCATTCTATCAAAGTAAAGGAAAAAGAAAACACGCCAATCTCTCCTTGCTGTCGGTTGCCGCAGTTTGTCTCTTGTTCCCGTCCCAGGTCGGTAGGAGTAGTAGAGGTCTTGGTATAGAAAGTACACACTGTATGTACTGCGAATCAGTAACTAACTCACCCTTGCCTTCCTTGTCTGGCCCATAACGCCACTGAGGATTTGGTGTACTGTGTAAGTCAAGGTAACAAGCGCCTTCCCAAATTGGCAGCTCATCAACGCAGCTCTGTAGCCAGTTATCGACAAGAGCGACCGAGGTCTCGACCCCAGGTCCGACTTCGCACATCTTTCCCTAGATGGACGACTAGGCGAGACATTGCGGTGCCAGTCGATACAACCTAACCTACCTTCTCCCGTTGATTGTACCATGGCCCTTGTGAGCGGGAGATGGAGTTGATAGACACGGAAGGGTGGCGGGATGCCATCCCAAAGAGGACTCTTCCGTTGAGATCTGAGTCGCACGACATGGAAAGACACCTCCTCCGCCTTGTTATATTAAACCACCAGGTCCTCCCGGTGATCCATCTCCCGGGCCTCTCCTTCCCTCCAGGTCTATCCTCTTCATTCCCATTGACTCAACCTCCTCGATGAGTCGCCTCTACTCCTCATATTGATCGACCGATGCCAGCTTGAGACTTTTCCTCAACACCGCACCTCACTAAATATCAAACTTACCTCACCTACATCCTGCAGCCCTTTTAGCCCCGATCCCCTACGGGAACCCTACAGCACATCCCAAGGGGTGACATCACACAGCTGCGGCCATCATGGCGCAAAACGTCACCGAGATCCACGATATGGGCGTGGACAAGAAGTCTAGCCCATACGATGAGGGCCACATCGACGAAAAGGCCCCCCATGACTTTGCGGCTGAGGAGGCCACCGTTGACCGTGCCGTCGAAGCGTGAGTCTGTCCCAGCTAACCAAGCGATGGCCCGTACCGTTCCAATCGTCATGACTAACAACACCGGCAACAACAACAGTGACTTCAGTGTCACCGAGCAGGATCTCCTGGAGGCCAAGGCCCTCGCCGACAGCATGTCGCTCGAGGAAGTCCGAGCCCTCATGGAGCAGGTCCTCAAAATTCACGGCAACGATCCCAACTTCCCCCACACCATCATGACCAAGATCGAGGAGTTCCTGGGCAACGCCAACATCCTCACGAATCCCGAAAAGCATGAAGAGATTATCTACGAGATGAAGATCGAGGCCGCCCTTATCACCAACAACTCGCCCTATGCCGAGGTCCGTGCCGTTGTCGACAACCATGATGATCCCACCATGCCCTGCTCCACCATCCGTGCCTGGGTCATCGGTCTCATCTTCTCCGGTGCTCTCGGTGCCATCAACCAGCTCTTCTCCATCCGTATGCCTGCCATTACTGTCGGCCTCAACGTCGCCCAGCTGTTGGCCTACCCTGTTGGCAAGATTTGCGAAAAGGCTCTTCCAGATGTCGGCTTCACCCTCTTCGGCTCTCGCCACAGCCTCAACCCTGGTCCCTTCAGCCGCAAGGAGCACATGCTTATCACCATCATGGCCAACGTTGCTGGCAGCACTCCTTACACCAACAACATCATCTGGTCTCAGTACCTTCCCGAGTACTTCAACCAGTCCTACGCCGGCCAGTTTAGCTACCAGATCCTGGTCGCCCTCTCCACCAACTTGATCGGCTACGGCATGGCTGGCTTGACTCGTCGATTCCTCGTCTACCCCAGCTACTGCGTCTGGCCCGCCTCTCTCGTCACTATTGCTCTCAACAACGCCTTTCACACCGAGTCGAACGTGCCAGTGCTTGGCCCCCTCAAGAAGGTCTTCTCCATGTCGCGTTACACCTTCTTCTTGTGGGCTACTTTGGCCATGTTTGTCTACTTCTGGCTTCCCAACTACCTCTTCCTTGCTCTCAGCGCCTTCAGCTGGCTGTCGTGGATCTCTCCCAATAACATGGTCCTCAGCAACATCACCGGATTCAACAACGGTCTCGGCCTCAACCCGTGGCCCACCTTCGACTGGAACGTCCTGCTTTTCGACGGCACCGACCCGCTCATGGTTCCCTTCTTCAGCACTCTTAACAAGTTCCTGGGAATGTTCTGCTCCTTCTTCGTCGTCATTGGTATTTGGTGGACCAACACCTACAATACAGGCTACCTGCCCATCAACTCGAACAAGGTCTACGACAACACGGGCAATCGCTACGACATCTCCCGTGCCATCAACGAGAAGGGTCTGTTCGATGCTGCAAAGTACGAGGCCTACTCACCTGCCTACCTGGCTGCCGGCAACTTGGTTATCTACCTCTTCTTCTTTGCCATCTATCCTGCCACCCTCACTTACATCCTGCTCAACCACCGCTACGAAGTCTCCATGGGTTTCAAGAACCTCTGGAACTCGCTTCGCAGGAACAAGAACACTGAGGCTGGCCAATACAAGGATGTGCACAACCGTCTCATGGCCGTCTACCCCGAAGTTCCCGAGTGGTGGTACCTGATTATCCTGTTGGGCGCCATCGGCTGCGGCATTGGTGGTATCGCCGGCTGGGAGACCTACACCACCCCTGCCGTCGTCTTCTACGGTCTCATTCTCTGCTTTATTTTTGTTATCCCCGTCGGTATCGTCAAGGCCATGACGGGCATGGAGGTTACTCTGAACGTCTTGGCCGAGTTTATCGGTGGTTCTTGGGTACAAGGTAACGCACTCGCCATGAACTACTTCAAGTCCTTCGGCTACGTTACCTGCGCCCACGCGGTCTGGTTCGCCAACGACCTTAAGCTCGCCCATTATGTCAAGATCCCGCCCAAGCACACGTTCGCTGCCCAGGTCGTCGCCACGCTCGTTTCCACCTTCATCTGCACCGGTATCCTCAACTTCCAGATGAACGACATCCCCAGGGTCTGCACTAACGAAGCCCCCAACAAGATGACGTGCCCGGGCATCAACACCTTCTTCACGGCCTCGGTCCTCTGGGGTACCATCGGCCCCAAGAAGATCTTTGGTCACAACGGCCAGTACACGGCCCTCATGCTCGGCTGGCCCCTCGGTCTCCTCCTCCCCGTCATTACCTGGTACATTCAGAAGAAGTTCCCCCAGAAGAAGTGGCTGCGCCAGATTCACCCCATCGTCCTGTTGTACGGAGCCATGTACTGGGCGCCTTACAACTTGTCGTACGTTATCCCCTCGGTCTGGATCGGTTGGCTGTCCTGGATTTGGTGCAGGAGCCGCTTCCTTGGCTTCTGGTCCAAGTACAACTTCGTGCTGTCGGCCGCTTTCACCACGGGTATCTCGGTCGCTGCTGTCATCATCTTTTTCAGCTTGGACTGGTCGGGTGTCGAAGTTAGCTGGTGGGGCAACGACGTGGTGTCGGAAGGGTGCGAGGGTAAGCCTTGCTTGTTGAAGACGTTGAAGGAGGGAGAGATTTTTGGGCCCGGACCCGGGCAGTTCCATTAAGCGTGGAAGAAGATGGAAGAGATGGGGAAGTGATGGGTGGTTCGTTTTTGAAGTTGATGTTGATACCCAGGCTTTGATGTAAGGACCAGCGGGGCGTTGATGATGTTATGATGTCGTATGGCAGTATGATTAATACAGTTTTGTTTCTGATCATGTACATGATAATAATGTGGAGGATGCCTCCTACAGCATCAGTTGTGCACGTCCAAATAACAACAACACTCCTCAAAGAGACCATTGGCTTTGTGAATCAGTAACTAAGACCAAACATCAAGCTTAAATGCCATTTGAAGAATATACCGCCATGTCGATGCCATTCACTCTAGGTCACGGCCATCCTGTCTAAGCCGTGACAGAACCGCAGATGCCCTTTTTCTGGCATTGCGCAACCTCATGGTTCGAAGGTGTACATCTCGCCATTGTCGGTGATGTAGACCTAAGGACGCCTAGGGATGAAGGACGTGAATGACATCGATACTTTGACTCAAAAAACACCTACCACATGGAGTCGCGAACCAGATGTCACATGTGGGTATTGAACTTTATTTCTTCCATCATATTTCTTCCTCGTCTTCTTCTTCTTCTCTCATCTGCATTTTTTCGCTTGCTTGTTTGCGTGCTCGCTTACTTGCTCATCTGCTTTTGCTTGCCCGTCTCCCCTTTGCCAACCCAGTTCTTCCCTTCTCTCTCTTCTTTTCAGCACCCCTGTCCAAGTGACAGGTTCTCCCCTATTGCTCAAACCGCGAGGCCTAGGTATGCGTAATCATCACCACCCATCACCATCCAACACCATCCAGCACCATCCATCATCACCAACCTCCTCCCACCTAGCCTTCCCTCCGCCCGCCCGTCCGTCTATCATAAGCAGAAATAGTTATACATTACTGTGATAGGAAAACGAAAACGAAAATAAAAAGTATTTATAGGAGAATAGAATAGATTGCGGTTTTTCCGAGGTAGGACAGTGGACAACCCGAGAGATGTAATGTAAATGCGGCGCCTGCATTGGGTCCTTATTGCCCACGATTGCTTGACGCATGGATGCTGTCATCTGCATGCATGCAAGTATACAATCGATGATGTCCTGCTTCGCTCTGCTCACATTGCGACATCATCACGCAAGATATGGGGCAATGTGACCATTTGCGCAAAGGCGAAGCTTGTGTGAGGTATATTGAATTCAGCCCAAGCATGGCCCCAGGGCTGTTTGCGAGACACGTTTCCGACGAGGTGTTTCGATAGTTTTTGCCCATGCATGTATGCGATCCCAATGCTCAAGTCGTGTGGAATTTCGTCGTTTCATTAAGTTTTCAACGGCCATTTCTAAAACAGGCCGCCCTAATATCGTTTTTTGTATAGTTTGGTGTCGTCGTTCCTCCACTTTCCGTCATTAATGGTAGTGTTTCATGGGGTGCATCATCATGTTCGGGACGTATCTCTTGCCGTCCTTTTCGATTAGGAGCCAGGGGCGGGCGACATCTTTGGGCAACTCCTTACCCATCCAGGCATCGACAATCTGCCTGGGCCACTCGCTCTCCCACCAAAAAGTCAGTCCCATGCCACTGGGGTGATCCCAGACATCGGGACCGACGCCATCGGTGCTGTTGGCCGGCCCCCCCTTCCACCAGGCATTTTGCGTCTCGTCGTCGTGCTCCTTCTTCCAGAATACGGGGTGTTGGGGGAAGCTCAACTTGAGACCATGCCAGAGCGCAAAGCTGGACGGCGTGGCTTCGCTAGGCGCCCTCAGTCCCTTCACAAGTTGGGCCTCATGGACGGCGAGCAAAAGGGTCCGACTTGTCCTGGTAATGGCGGGTGGGCAGAAAAAGCGAGGGGTGCTGGTTCCGTCCTTGAATCCTCCTAGCCATCCCTTGAAAACCCAGGCGTCGGCCTTTTGCGCATTGTTGCATGCCGACGTAACGATCACGTCCGCGTCCTCGCCGACACCCCATTTGAAGTCCTCGTTATTTGCGAGCTCGGTTGGCGGCTCGGGGCCGATAGGATCGATGTCGGGAATTCTCAGAGGGCCCCAGATGTACGCTCCACCCTTGTTGGCCCTATTGACCGCGTCGAAAAAGGCCTTGTAGTCTCCGATCTTGTTCTCCATCTGCTGAAACATGGCGCGTTCAAAGGCCTGCTTGCGCGGCTCCTTGCGCGCGAAGTCGGACATTTTGTCGAGGAACTTGCCAGCGTCGCCGGTGAAGCGCATGTCGAGCTCGACTTGCCAGATGTGGTCAAATTCGGGGTAGTGAAGTAAGAAGAGCTGGACGGGTTGGTACACCTGCCACATGGTCCTGCAATACGGTTAGTCTCCTCTCTTGTGGTTATGTGGGCAAATCATCTTACCTGTGCTCCGCGATATCCGGATACCAGCTCTCGAGCAGGCGATCGTCCCACAACACTGCGATTTCGCGGAACTCGGCGGGAAGCCCAAGCTCGCTCAGGGCCTTTTCGTAATTTTCGTCCGACGCAAAGATGTACGGTTGATAGTCCTTCATATCCACGAGCAAAACGACCTGATACTCTCCTCCCGTCCTCAAGGATGCCTCAACGATCAGGGAGCGAAGGTTCTGCATGTCCTCGGCCTTCCAATCGTATCCTCTCCACGCGCGCACGACAATTGCTGTTCGTCGAGTGTTCTTGAACTCGTGCCACTGGCGAGTCTCGGGAATGCGTGTTACGTTTCTGTATCCGAGCCGAACCATCTGAAGAGTGTTATCGAAGGGAATAGCCGAGGTGGGAAAGCGATGGCGGTTTCTCTCGAAGCATTCGTTCTGGAGCTTGCCCCAGTTAATCTTGTTCCAATCGACCTTGGACCTGTTGTACGACTTGTCCTCCTCGCCGTATCCGTAGGGTCCGTATCGTCCGTCGATCGTCATCCATGTCTGGTCGAGGCCGATGGTCGCATATGAGCCCCAGAAGGGCTGGGGGTAGGCTGAAGGCGGCAGGTACACGTTAGCAGGGAACGCAAGCCTAAGCAAGCAGCGGGAGGCGCAACGTACCGACATCAAGCTTCTCCTCCTTCAACTCGTCATCGGGACTCCGCGACAGGAATTTGCCACGAGGCCCATAGCACGGGACACGCTCCTGTAGCCGGGGTAGTGGCTTGAAGTTGGTGGGTTGGCGCACAGGGCCTTTCTTAGGGGGTTCGGTGAAGGGGGAGAACGAGGAGGCCCAGCGTGGTGACCATGGCCCCAGAGTTAGGAAGAGGAAGAGGTAGACGACAGCGACGGGGATGAGGAATTGTCGGGCGAAGATGATTCGGCGGAACTTGAGCAGTCTACTCATGATGGGCGGTAGCGGTCGAAAACTGGCGAAGAATCGCGAAAGTGTCCCTGGGTGGGCGAGAAAGGATCAGGAGGACCGGCGAGGAACCTCCTACCCTGAGACGAAACGAGCGATCGAGATGCGGCTATCGCATACAACTGAAGCAGTAAAGAGCAACTCCCGCGGTACACTACAAGTGTGCTGATAAGACTCGCTCTTAGCTGCCCCGCGTCGAAGTTGTCGCAAGGAGGCCCGGCGGTCCCTGTCCTAGGTAGCTAGTATGGCAGTTGCCTAGGCAGGTGTGACGGTAATTGAAGTCTTTTGTGGAAAGATTTGGACAAGAAACGAAGGACCGAAGGACCAGTTAGCGGGGTAAAAGTTATCACGCAACATGCGGTCGCATGACGCTGAAACAAGAGGCAGCTGGAAGAGGGCCGGCTCCAAAAGTGAGAGAGACTCGACAGGATGAAGAGAGAAAGATGGGATTCCACGACAGGAAAATGATCAATCAACGGTGCAGCTGGTTTCACCACATTATTTTGGTCTCGTACGACGGGGAGTCCCAGACTGTGGTCGCCAGCCAAACAGTGGAGGCACCGCCAAACCAGTGCAGGGACAGACAGGGATGCCGTGAACAGGGAGCGAGGGCGGCACTGACGGAGACAGCGATACATAACGCTCAGCGGCCCCCGGCTACCTCTAGGCTCTAACTAACGGCGGGCAGGCACCAAATGGAGGCAGCAAGCCGGGCGGGCAGGGAGACCCCTGAAGGCGGGCCGCCTTGGTGGGAAAAGGGAGCTGGACCTGGACCCCTCCATGCCCTCGTCGCCCCCTGACCAGATTCGAGACCAAGTTACACAGCTTTTGACATTGCCGATTCTGCATCATTTGGGTACTCTTTACGCCTATCCCGAGCGAGGGCCATTCGAGAGGATGAGTATGCAGAGTATGCTAGAACCGGAGTATACTGTTTAAGATGCGATTGAAGAAATGACGTGTATGAAATGGGAAAGGGGCGGTAGTATTGCGCCTTGGTAGTTGTTTGTCTCCTTTTCCTGTCCATGGCCAGATGGCAAAGAAACATATGGTTGGAACACAAAGCCACCCTCACCGCAGTTGTACAATGCTAACGGGAAACGTTCGGTTGTCATCAGGCTTGAAAGGAAGAGAAAGACGAGACCTGATACCCCATAGTGGACCAGTTCAAAAAAAAAGAGAAGAAACCAAACTACACTTCGACATATCATTCCAAAGCCAGGACTCCCGATGACGTTGTGGACGGATCGTTTCCAGAGCTTGAAATTCTCGTCATTTTGTCAAAGCGTCCAAAAAGCCCATCGCCTTCTTCACTGTGACGGGGAGAAAGAGGGAACCGGTGAAGCGAAAATAAAGTTGAGCCCCCCCCCCCCCCCCCCCCCAACCCTTACCCCTGAAACCCGCCAAACCAACGGCTGCCCGGTCGCTTCACACGCACCCATAACGCCCCTTTCAGGATTGGGTTTAGACCGCCCGCCCGGAAAACGTCTTTGCGCCTATGCATGGCATTGAAAAACGAAGAGCGCCATCGCGAAAGAGGCTGACACCGAGAACAGAGTGGCTTCCGAATGGTTGAGGTACTTTCATTGTTTGTCATTCCCGATGCCGTCTGTGTGACAAAGGTGCCACTCGTTTTGGGTATTAGGTGACATGTGATACGTGCGAACAATGTTTATGTTTCAGATCCTACTGTACCAAGGGAACGGTCAGTGACAGACAATGATGCTGTCCAGGGGGTTGGACGAGTCCATCTCTTGCTATCCAAGAACTAGAATAGCATGAAGGTTCTGCCAGCCGTACACCCTGGACTGAACTGCAGATCTGCGAATATCGCGATTCCGCTGAAACGGGACGGCAATTGTCGATCTCGCCATCCCCGAGTAACGGGGTGGTACGATACAGAGATACCGAGCAGCGCCAGTCTCGGTTTCGGATCCTCAAGATATCACCAACGAGGCCTGTAAAGGACAAGCCTGTAAAACAGCCTATGGCATTCCGTGAACATTCACGTGCAGCCCAGTGAACAGTGATGAATCACTTGGACGGTATCGCAAGGATTCCGTCGGTAGGTACGATGGAATCAATTTCTCTGGCCGGTTCTGCTCAGCATTAGCTAGGTACATTCGATGCCCAATCGATATGGTTCCGCTTGCCTTTGTTTTTTTTCCACGCTCGCGTGCTAATTCCTCAAAGGCAGCTCGCGGCTCGGCGTGGGCCCAAGCCAACCATCACTTATTCGTCGCCGAGTTAACAGCCGTTTATCCATTTGATTACGCCGCAAGATGCCCGTGGTAAATGAATTCCAGAGCAGGGCTGAGTCACGGGAACCAACTCCAGGCTCCCCAGCAGCCTCCAGAAACCCTCCTCTGTCGCTTCGCCTTGAACTTGTTGTTACTTCGTCGAGTAAACCCCGTACCGCGGAATTTTGCGTCTGCCAGATCTTGGGGAGTCGTTCTCGTTGTTGTTGTTGTTGTTGTTGTTGCTCCTGTCGTTATTCGCCCTTCTAGTAGCGATGTCTGGTCGAGTAATCCTTGGGACTAACCACCAAACCGCGTCCCTTCTTCGCGCCGCGGTAGACCGTCTCGATGATATCGATCAGTTCTTGTTTGTCTTCCAGTACCCATTTGATCTTGTTGTTGTCACCGGTGCCGAGATCAATCATCATGTGTTTATTTCGGAAGAAGCTGTGCAACCAAAGATTGTCAGTGACTGTCTCGCAACTCAAAATGGTGATCAGGCCGAAGTAGTACTTACAACATGAGGGTGCATTCGTCGTATAACTCGTACATCTGGTTGAAATCAGGAACCTTGTCAATATCGCAGAGGTAACTGGTGGTGTGGCGATGGGTCAGCAGGTGTTGATGGAAGAGTGGGATCGAGGCCGGAGGGAGACGTACATGACTGCAAAGTTCTTGACCTTGTCGGCGATGCGATAGAGTACTTCATCTTGGCGCATGCAGTCGGGGCTGTGATCGCGGCCGAAACGGATAACCACCACACGCTCGTCTTCGCTTAGAATGGCTTGGTCGACGTGCCAGCCGGTCTCGAGATGGGGAAGGACGATGGAGCCCATGGTGATTGTGGAAGTTGTTGAGCGAGATTCGGTGGTTCCGTGAACGATTACTATTGATATCAATGTCGGATATGGCGAAAATCAGAGGGCGAAATCCCGTAGAGGGTGTAAATGGTTGAACAAGAAATCGAATGTTGAGAGACGATGGATGATGATGATGTCGATTGCGACGCGACTGCGGTCGAAGCTCGTCGAAATTCCCCACTGCTACTTACACAACCTAACCTCTACGGCTGGCTTACATAATAAGCACCTTATCGATAAGACATCGAACTGGCCGGAACCAAGGGAGGACGGGCTTCCACTTGGCGTGCCGTGTGCAGCTGCGACTTTGGTTCACTCATCACCAACCTCGTCGTCGTCACCGTTCTACATAGTACTTTGTCTCTGGTTCATTCGTTTACTCTGACATAAAGTTTTATCACTCCCGCGAACTTAGTTGTACTTGTCCAAGTGCGGCAAGGTACACTTTAGTCACCCCTCCATCGAATTCCCCAATTACCCTTGGCAAAGTGTGGCTCGACGACCTTGCCTCCTGGCATCACGCACTCGCACGTTTTCTTGTTGCCATCAGGAGAAGACGGCACATCAAACCCAAACACCACTCCTCTTCTCGCCACCGACTTGATCATCTCCTTTTGTTGCGCCTTTCTGTCCCCCTCCGCTTTCTTCTGTCTGATTTCTTCCTTCATTTCCTCGCTTTCTGCCTTCCGCTCCGCCCGGCCCTTTTCTCCGCCCACGCTGCCGTTCACTTCGGAGACCTCTTGGGGAGGACGAATGCGCGTGCCGCTGCGGACAGCCAGACGAGCGACCTCATGGCCGCCCGTGGTGTACGGATGGGATTTGCCCTTGGGTAGCGGGGCTATCTCATCGTCAAAAGCTTTGTCGCCCAACTGCAGAGCATCAATCTGGATGCCGCCGATTGCCGAATCTCTACTCGATGGTCTGCCGGCTTTTGTTGAGGTTGACTGAGACTCTTCGTCTGTAGAGGTAATAGTGTCCTCGTCATTGGGCCCCACGCTTGTCAAGGCCCTCGACTTCCGGTTCTTCTTCCTCCCATACACCTTTTCGGCGTCCTTCTCCCTTCCGAAGACAATTGTCTCCACCTCTTCCAGCGTTACCACTCTTCCCTCTCCCTTCTTTGGCTTCACTCCACCATTCTTCCCCTTCTTCTTCCCGTCCGCTTGGCCATCGGCAAGTTGCTCCATACCGTCCACCATCTGCCCCTGCAACAACTTGACGTACGTCTCCTCGATCTGCCTTTCCTGCTCTTTTATGTCCCGCTTCTTGTGTTGGGACTCACTGCGACATCTCGACGTGCAGAACCTGCTGACTTCCTGTTGCTGGAGTTGGCCTGGCTTCTCGTCTTCCTTGTCCTGGTCTTTACCGCCACGCTTGAATCCCTTGCTTTTGCCTGCTCCCTGCTTCTGGCTTGCAGCAGTTGACGCGGGAGCTCCAGTGGTGCCAAAGGTGCGCTTGGGGTCAATGAGCTTGCCGCAGCCTTTGCAGTACGGCTCTTCGGGATTGTTTTGGAACTGTGAGAGGAGGTAGTATGGGGGCGGGATGGCATCCGACTTGGTCGGGCGGGAAAAGGAGGATGCCCAGGCCATGATACCTCTACTGCCTGGCTGTAGTGTGGAGGGAAAATTGGACGGTGAGTCAACGTTCGAGGCTGCTAACCGAAATCTCTATTAGATGTTTGAAGCTTTCCCAAAAATGATGTGGCGATGTAAAACAGACGGAGTTTGATGGATGGAGGAATTGAGAAGTCGATGAGCAAAGTACTTGTGCTTGTTGGTGGTTGTGTTTGTTGCGGCGGAAATGGGGGATCTGCAGGACCACAAAGGCAAATACGTCATCGGCATCATCAGGGTCCAAGAGTCCGACCACGACCATCGCAAGGGTCCTATCCGCATTTTCCTCAACACCATCGACCTCTATTTTGCTTTATACTCTAAATCGATACTAACAAACACAGACAAAAACGCCAGTAGCACCACTCGCTAGTTCTAAGCATTCACCATGGCCATATAATCCACCGTCGGCTCCAATCCTTCAAGTTGCACCTTCACGTTACCTACCACTTGCCTCATTCCGGCGGCGGCACTCTCCTTCCAAACATCTTTCAACTTGACCGCCATCTCCACCGTCAACTTCAGCTTGGGCACCTGGTTCGGCCTCAAAATCGCCGTCATCGTCTGCGCCCACTTCCACGGCTCCTCCACCCCTCCCGGTTGACCATTAAAGTACTCCCACCCTGCGACCCCCCCAATTTGCCCATACACGTCCCTCAAAGTCTTGATTGAGTTCGCCAGCGTGCCAGCAGTCACGAACCCTCCGCCGTTATTCGGGTTCGTCAGCTGCCCGATGACTATCTTGGTAGGCGACAGCGCCCCGCGCATGTCTCGTTGTGCGTTGTCGGTGATGATCTGATGAAACTGGTTCGGGTTCCCCGCGTCGCCAAACCCAGAGTAGAACTGGCAGTTATAGAAGGCTACTTCCTTGCCGGCGCCGCTCGGCGCCAGCATCAGCTTGCGATAATCGAACCCGCTGAGGTTCCAGCCGCCCATGGTCAGCGCGCTGGCAACGGGGGCGAGGGTGATGATGAAGTCCTTCCCGAAGTCGGCGCGGAGCCGAAGGATGAGCCGCTCGATGCCACCCTGGCTCATCGGCTGCTCAACGTCAATGTCGAGCCCTTGGAGGCCGTAGCGCTTGATGGTCTCGTGGAGTTGGCCGTAATATCGGTTGAAAACGGTCTCGTTGGCTGAGTCGAGCGTGTCTGGGGTGAAAGATCCAGCAGCGGCTCCGCCAATCATGCCCATGATTTTGACGCCGGCATAGCCAAGGATTTGGGTCTCTTGCCAGAGGGTGCCGTAACGCGGGTCGGTTGGCTGGTGGTCATTAAGCGTGATGTTCCCGTCTTTCTGGATATGCAGGGAGCAAACGATGAGATGCGTGAGAGCAATGTTCTTTTCGGTGACGAGTGGAAGCATGGAGATGGGCTTGCCCGACTCGTCGTGTGTGGTCTGAAAGTAGATGATGAGGCGAGGTATTTCGGTGCGGATGATAACGTCTGTCGTGTTTCCCTGGCCATAGGCAAATGTGGCCCGAGGGGATAGAGTATGCCCATTGATATGGGTACGAATCTGAAGAGGATTGGCAGCTGTGACAATGATGGGTGTAAGGATGGCCATCAAGGCAGTAGCCGCACGGAAAATCGTGGACCTCATGGTAGCAGTAGGTCGTCTATTACTACTGATGCTTCCTGTAGGGTTGATGATGGAGGCATTGAACGAGAGGATTGGGGGGTTTCACGCCTTATCAACGACGTGAATCCTTCCCAGACACGACACGCACCAATCAGTTGGAAAGGTATGGCGACTTGAAGGACTCTGTTAACGGACTTCCCAGATAATTGGGCTCCGGAATGACGGTTTTGCTGGCATCGCGAATCGTTAGCAAGATACCATTCCCTTGACCACGGAGCAAAGCCAGGCAAATCGCAAAGCTCATTTTCGTCAAGAACTTTGTCTCAACTCCCGAACAAACAATTTTGTTTACACAGAAACACTCACCAGGGACGCGCACGATGATTTAGGTGGTTCGCGATGGCACTCGTGATCAAGAATGAAGAAGTCTTTTCGCCCATTCCCTCGCCAGCTTGGCAGGTTCCGAGACACAACAAATCGCGGTTCTCGGACCGAAAGGAGAGTCCCCAAAGTGATGAACTACCGAAAAGACTCGGGACGTTGATTTTCCAACTTCCAGAGAAATCAGGCATGGTCTGTAAGTATGCTGCCCGAATATATGCATTTTATGCCCTCGAAAAGACGTGGGGGAGACGTGTTGCCACCCCGAGGCCAGTAGATTCGATTCTTCTGATGTCTTGCCATTTCATCGACCTGACATTTTGAGACATTCCATTCACCATCTTGTATACACTTTCTGGCGTGTGTGAATGTTGCAATATGCTTAGAGATTATGACAGATTTCCCTGGAAGTAGAAGTTGTAAAATCAACGCCCCAAGTCATAAGTGGTAGATCTGGTTCACCAAGAGTGACAATTCGCACAAATCAAGCATACAGCCCCCCCCACATTTTGTTCCTTTACAGGATTAGCACATTGGCGGTTAGGTGTCTCAGCCAGAATCCAAGGTCGACGTTAACGCGATTGGGCCAGGACCTTGGAACTGCGTAGTATGGATTACCTAGTGCTGAATCAAGCAGGAAGCAAGCGCTGAAAGCAAAAACGCTTGACATCATCACATGATCCTCGAAATCGACAAAAACGAAGAACGGCTTACGAAATCATTTACCATTCTGCCATTCCGAGGAACTTCGCTTTGATCTGCGCCTTCAGGGTTGTGGTTCTGTCTGCGAAATGCAGCCATGCCTGGATCTTCAGGAACTGGGGTCAGGAGGGGATCCGACTATGTGCTCTTCTGCTGCGGACGAGGTTGATGTCCTCGCACTTGAAAAAGTTGGTTTGGCCTCTGCAGTATCGCTTCGACTTGATTGCTCTTACCTTTGTCAGAAACCAAGCTGCAGTATACATCACACTTCCCGACAGGAATCAGCAGTATTAAACAGGATCGATGCGCTGCCTCAAAACCTACAGTACCTCCTCGTCAAATTTCTAAGCATGGAACCGTGCCGCTCCATCAACGAGAGCGAGAAAGCACCAGCCTTGCGGTTCCCATTGGAGGCAGCAAGCGACAGACCTTAGCTTCCAGCTTTTACCTTGAGTTGGACACACACAACGTGAAAGTGCGCAGGCTACACAGCCTTTCAAGGTCGCATCTTCAGACTTCAGACATCGACCATGCGTTATTTCATGTGATTGCGCTGGTTTCGACATATCCCCTCCAGTTGAATCCAACCGATACTCTGCGCGACTTGGATTTACAATCAACCTACTGTCCGAACTCTCCCGAGCCGACATGAGGATCAAGCTGCGGCCACTGCCACAAAAGCTGGCAGGACTCAGGCCAATACCCCATGGGTGAGCAGAAGCGTGATGATGTGTAGCGCAGGAGTTCCGACGGCGGCCGGTCAAAGCCTCTTTCCGACTTGGTGGATATGAGGTATAAAGTGAAGCATCCGTCGACCATTTCTGAGAGATATCCTGACTGCAGAGAATATTGCTCATCACACATCGCAGAGTCAACCGTATCAACAGAGTCATCACCAACTTCTTCCGTTCCACTGGGACTGCCCAGAGTACCCTACCATTTGAACCTTGGCCTTCAGATGAGCTTACTATTCCACCAGCCATACCAGCTCATTTATCTCGACTTTCGAGGTTCATACACTTTTCCGTGCCTTGGACCATAGACGGTCCCTACACTCGATTCCTTATCGTCTTTCACCTACTGTATCCCAATTAGAAACCGGCAACATCATTCAACATGGACGCTCTCGCATCTCAACCACCGGTGTGCTCTTCGACCACCAGATTGCCAGAAAGTCAACAACAGCAGCTTAAAGTGGCCATAATCGGCGGCGGCATCTGTGGCGTCGCTCTCGCAGTCGGCCTCTTAGGATCCAGGCACATAGACTTCCACATTTACGAGAAGATGGCTATCTACCGTGACGTGGGGGCTGGTCTGTCCCTCCACAGGAACGCCCTTGCCGCGATGCATCTCATTGATCCGGAGCTCATCAAGGCCTATCAGAAGAAAGCCGTCAAAATCGGCCAGGAGGATCAGGAGATGGCAACCGAAGTCATCCTAGCAGCGGGGAGACACAGCGGCCGCAAGGTTGGCGAGCTCGGTCGTGCCAGGGGACGCAAGTCCGTCAGCCGCGCTGACCTTTTAGATGGCTTCCTTGAGCAGGTGCCCAAGGAGCACATCAGCTTCGGCAAGCAAGTTGTGAGGGTCTGGGAAACTCACCCTGGAACCGAAAGATCTAGTACAGACTCGGTCGCCCCCTATTCTGAGGATTCTGCCGAGTATGACCACCCCATCCACATTGAATTTGCGGATGGCACCCGCGCGCATGCCGACGTCCTCATCGGCTGTGACGGAATACACTCAATTGTGCGGTCTTATATCCTGGGCGAAGATCATCCAGCCACAAAGCCCAAGAACCACGATGGATGGAAGATCTATCGCACTCTCATTCCTACACAGGTGGCTATTGAGCAATGGGGGATTGACAAGAAGTTGACCCAAACTGTACCCATCCTTCTCGGCCCCAACGGCCACATCAACATGATCCCCATGAAGAAGGGCCAAATGCTCAGTGCCGGAGTAGCCGTTCGCGGCGCTGCTCAACTAAACGCCGCTTTCGGCCCCTCCACCGTCCCGGTCTCCGCTCCTGTCCCCCCTTCAACTGCCCCTCTCAGCCCCCCTGATTCTGAGAGCGGCATCGTGCCGTGGGTGTGGTATGCGGCTCTTCACAACACCACCATCGGTGATTTCATCACTCACCATACACGTCCATCCAGTCACGAGAATTCACCCCAAGCACATCCCGTCTATCAGCCCCAACCTTCCAACTCTCTTCCGGGACAGGGCATACCAGTGACCAAACCCTACCTCTATCGAGACTACACACGCGAGGCTCAAAAGATTGTCCGTATGGTTGCCGCCGACACGTCGGCTTCCTGGGCCGTTGGCGACCACGACCATGCTCCCTACTTCGCTCGCGGCTGCGTGGCCATGGCTGGCGACGCGGCTCACGCTGCGCTTCCCTTTGCCGGCAACGGGGCAGCACAGGCACTGGAGGACGCAGCCGTCCTGGCACATCTGTTTAGGACGTACGTCCGCACCCCCGAGATGGCCGAGACGGCGCTGTGGGCGTACCAGAGGGTGCGGATGGCGCGGTCACAGAGGGTGGTGGAGATGGCACGCGAGTACGGGCGGGTGTACTCGTTCAATCCGATCCGGTATAGGGGGCAGTGGGTCAAGCTGCATGAGAAGCCGGAGGTCATGATGCAGTGGTTCCGGCAGCAGGCGGCTTACACAAACGAGCATGATGTCGCCTTCCAAAACAAGTGGGCGGGGCAAATGTTTGTGATGGAATCAACACGGAAGAAGGAGGCGAGGAAGCAAAGTGAGGGGGCGGAGGGCAGTTCAACGGATACGCATCCGAAGACGAAGACGGGTGAGGTTAAGAGTGAGGAGATAAGCAATGTGCGGACTATGGGGGAGGGCACGTCGCCGAGGTCGACTTGGGTGTCGCTGGTTGCGCTCAGAGGAAGGGAGCAGGGGGGGAGAGTGGAGGGAAGGGAAGCGGCAGTTATGGATGGGGAAGATGGGGAGCGTGTGGAACGGGACGAGGCAATTGATGATGATGATACACACGATGTGGAAAGTGTGACAAGCCTCGGACGAGACAGCGATTATGACTTCTTTGATGATTTCTCGGATGATGCGGACGACGAGATGGAAGATGAAGATGAAGATGGCCCGGGTTTTTGGTGATGGCAAGAATATGAAGAAGACGGAAAGACTGATGAAACAACAAGGCGAAGCATTGAAACTCGGGTTATTCGTTATTTTGGATACTTGCCGGAAGAGGATAACCGGGGAAAGGGCAACAAATTGGTTAGTAGTACAAGAAGGAAGAAGCTGGAGGATATCAAGTTCAGAATGTTCATGGATGTCAAATTAATCAACATTTGTCGATATAATCCGCGGACAAATAGAAATACGAGATGGCTTTTGTTTGTCAGCAAAAATGGTGGTTCAGTGTCATAAACTCGGGGCGTGATATGAAGTCATTCCCGGCGCCGGGTTTCGAGGCTTTTGCTGATCCATGTCTTTCTTTGGTGGCAGATATCCCACTAGCAGACACTCTGGCAATTTGGCAGTATTTCTGTTAAGAAGTCATGTTAGTCGGTCGGTGCCCACTCCGCCAAGACAGATACATGCGTAGAGCAGCTTTAGGCCGGCACCAAGCTCAAGGCGGAACCTCTCGTGACCCGGTACGAGACATCATGAAGTTCCTGGTCGCTCCATCTCTGCTGAATTTCGAGAAGAAAGTGTCTACTGTGTAGTAAAGAGAATCTCTGGCCAGACCTTTCAAAAATCATGGTCATGAGATATTGTACGCTGAGAAATCATCTTGACGGAACCCCCCACTGTCGATCGTGACATGCAGTAGTACAAGTTTCCACTTTATGGACGGAATAAGCGCCCCCGGATCCCGCTACCCCGCAAAAAGCAAAAAGGGTAAGCAGATCAATAAACCATATCCAGACATCGTGAGGGTGAGGGTAGGAAACTAAAGGACAGACACCTGGCAGTATTGGAGGCGCTGACGGACATACAAACGGAGGAAGCCGAGGCGACGACGCGGATCAAAGGATTGCCACCTTCAGTCAGGATTGACAAGTTCAGCTTCCCGTTGAAGTCATTTCCGTTCACGCGAAACCACAAGACAAAAGTGAGGGGTCACCACTAAGGGACTGGGGCCAAGACTGTCCAGCAGGACCTCTGACCACTGCAGAGTAGGTGAGGGGGTGGTGAACCCTTGTGTGGCTGCACTCCCGTCCGGCTAGTCTAGGTCTTCCTCCACCTCCACCCGCGTATTTGGGGAACCGGATTGACACGACCTGAGCGGGGGTACGGTGGCCCAAGTGTGCGTTAGGCCGTTTATCCAAAAGTTCAGAAAAAAAATGTCCGTACCGGCTGCAGGTAATAGGTACGCGCCCGGGCGCGTCAACATAAATTCACTTTAGCAATTAACCCTATTTCACCTTCTATGTAACCCCGTATTCTCGTATAGCAAGATATACTTTAATACCTTCCCTATAATAATTATACTACTAAAAGTTAATATCTATAACCAATATATATTAATTAGTAAGCATATATATATAAAATATCCGTATATAATATATATTAATTTTATACTAATATAACGTATAATAATGATAGCTAACAATAATTATAATAACGATAGCCTCCTTATAGCTGAATTACGCCTATTTATTTTTAAAGGCAATTCGTTTACCGATAATATATTAAATACGTACAAGATAGAGGATAACAATATAAAATAGGATAACGTTATTATTATTCGTTTTGCAATTAAAAAGTTTTTTGATTGCAATATTAACGAAGTATATAAGATTTTATCTTAGTATAAGGTATAATACCCCTATTAAAGTTGGTTAATAAAAATCGGAGGTAGTTAATCCTAATTAATAACTATAAATTATTAAGCGCGCTATTTCCTTTAAAACGTTCTAAATTAAGAGTAGTTAAGAAACTTCGAAATTGAAGTAGGATTATTATAAGCACTTCGTAAACTTAACTCACTATTTATTTTTATTCTATACAAATAAAAAAGCTATTTACAATAAATATAAGAAGAATAGTAACTATAGCCCCTTTTCTAAATATATTATTATTGGTACTAAAACTACGGAACGTACCTATATAAATTGTTTTTATAAGGGTAAAAATACTAATTATACCCTTCGTAAAAATATATAATATAATTTTTTTATATATAATAATAATGATTTACTAATTCTTTATTAGGCTATAAGAAGAAGATAGCGAAGAAGAACGAGGAAATTGTTCCTTTTTCGGTTAATACTATTCGTAGTTGCAAGGTTCGCAATCTAGAGAGGGTTTTGGTTTGGATTCGGGCTGAAATTATCAAACATAAGTCTAATATATAGTAAATATTAAATTTCTACTAGGAATTACCTATATATAATATAGGTTTCAACGTTTAAATTATAATTTACGTTGATAATTCAAAATTCAAATTGAATTTTATATTAAAAATTCTCTACATATTATACCCGTATAAAAACTTTAAAAGAATTATTCTTTATAAATAAAATATAAAAGAATTATATACACTATAAAGAAAGTAATAAAGTATAAAGTTAATATAAAAGAAAAATAATTTCTTTTTATATAATTATAATAAAGATTTTTATAAAGTAAAGGGTAATATATATATATATATTAATATAGTATAATTTTCGAGAAAAACAATAAATATATAAAAAGAATTATAGTTTGTAAATAGTATAGTAATTAAAAATCGTTTATAATATTATAAATAAAAGGGAATTGAAAAGGAAAGAAGGATTCTACTTATTTACTTATATATAATAAATATAATATATAATAAAGTTAGGAAGTAAGTTATAAAGAAAATAAAATATATTATTTAATTAATTAAAATAGGTATAGTAAATTATAATAAAATACTTATAATAGTCTTATTAATTTATATTAATATAACTATATTCAATTAGAATATAGTAGGGTAGAATAATTTAAGAAAATGCTCTATTAGTACATAATATATATATATATATTATTTAACTTATTAAAATTCAAATATTATTATATTAAAAATTCTTAATAAGAATTTATTATTTGGGGTATTAAAAGAAAATAATAATAATTATTATATAATATTAAATATAAAATACTTTACTATTAGAAAATATTTATATATTTTTAGAAATTCCAATATATATATATATACATATTTATATATTATTACTTAAGTTAATTTCTTTTTATTATATTATCTATAGAGAATAAAATAATCGTTTAAATTATTAATAAAGTTTTTAAAAAAGTATAAAAAGTTATTAATTTAAGAAAATAGAATATTATTTAAAGCTTACTATTTATAATAATTACAATTTATATCTTGTAAGTCTTTATTATTATTTCCTTTATACTTGGAATTTTAAAAAAAAGGGAAATAAATTAAATTATTAATAGAATTAGTTAATAAAAGGATATAAAATAAGGGAATGAAATAGAGAAAGTTTGTTTATATATTTAAAAAGTATATATATATACTATAGTATAAGTATTTAAGTTAAATACGTTTATATATATACTATATTTTATATAGTATAATATTACACTAAACTTTACTTAAGTAAGTAAAACCTTGTATTTATATAAAATTAACAATTCTTTTAAAAAGAGTGTAAATGAAAATATAAATAAAATAATAATATTTGAATATTTTTACATTTATTTGATATTATAAAGTTTATTTATATATATTATATTCTTCTATAGAAGATAATAGTAATATTTAAATATATAAAATATTTCCTTCTAATTATAATATTTAAAACTGTTTTAAATAGTTAATAATATATATTTTTAAGTTATTTAGATAATATTAATATAAATCTATAAAGATTAAATAACAAATATTAAACTTATTTAAAATATATAAGAAGGTGAACTTTTATATTTATATTATTAAATTTAATAAAATACTAATATAACTAACTATATATAAATGATGTACTTTATAAAGTATATATATAAGTTACTATAATTAGAACTAATATTATAAAACGTTTATATATAATAAGTAGGTTATAGTAATAATTAAATAAATAAATTTTATAATAAAATAAAGAGTTTTTATAAAACGCGCTCTTTAAATAAACTATCAACTATTAAATTGCTTTTAAATATTATTATACTATTATTCAAAAATACTCTAATTATTTATAATATATATATATATATACCGTCTTACTTTTTATAATATAAATATTTTAAACTTTAATATTTAAAAATAAATATAATAGTATATAATTTATTAATTCTTAAAAAATAGTTTTAGTTATATATTAAACTTACTATTTGTAATACTATTTTAACTATTCGTTTTCCAATTTTTAAATATTGAAATATTTAGGTTTGTTATTTAATATTTCTTTTTTAGTTTAAATTTTCTTAAACTTATTAAAAATAAATTTTATTTTAAATAGAAATATAAAATGGAAATATATATAATAAATAAACTAATACATTTTTATTTATTTATCTATATATATTAAATAATATAAAAAATAATTAAAAGATAAAGAATTTTAGAAATACTTAATATATAAATAAAAGTAATAATAATAAAGAAATTTAAAGAATATTTAAATTTTATTATTAATATTACTAAAATATAATATTAATATAAGTAAATAGAAATATAATAATAAAGAAAAAAAATTTTCTAATTACTAAATTAAAAATTATACTACTAATAGCAATAGTATGTTTAGAGGCTGCTGTACGTTAGTATTAAATACGCGGTCCAACTACGTAATAATCCGTCCGTCCGTCTACTAGTATTTAAAGTTGCGATTAATTGACTCCGATTGATATTAATTCTTTCCGATATTGTCCTACTAAGTAAAGTACTTTCAGATACTTATTTACTATCCCCAACTATTAATTACTATATTTTATTAAATTTCGAAACGTACTACTAAGTTAATAATTAAAATGACCTTATCTTTTATAATATTCTCCGAATGCTGCTCCGAAATAAGTATTTACTATTTGAAATACCTAGAGTAATATTTATAATAGATTGAATATATTAAGTATAGATAACAATTGGTAGTGAAACCTTTTAATACGCCCGAGACCATATACATTATCGAACTAGATACTCCGATTGCGAATTTTACCCGTTTTATTACTTTAATTTAAAATAATACTAAAGTTATACCCTACTAAGCCTATACCTAGAAGAAGGCTCTCCGTATTTATATTATATATATCTTAATAGGTATAGAGAAGAATACTTTAAACGAAACGATAAATATTACTAAAGTTCAAAATTAATACACTAAAGAATTTATTAAAAAGAAGCTATCGTAGAATATTCGCCTTATTAGTTTTAATTAGTAAATAAAATACTATAAGTACACTCGAAGTAATTTAAGTCCTAAGGTTAATAATAAAACTCTAAATAACTTTATTTATATTTATACTAAATCTTAAGTTATAAATAAAGGTCCTTTTCCCAATTATTTAGCGTTTATTTAATACTTAGGTAAAAAGTATATATTTAGTAAGAATATATTAAAGGAGGCTAAATTTAAATTATTCGAATTTATAAGTACCGACCAATTTGCAATTAAAATTAGAATTAAGTTTATAGATTTGTATATAGACGTATCTCTACCTATTAATTTTAAAAATTTTAGGAGCGAGATTGAGGTGGGAAAACCGAAGTATAATTAATAGTTAATAATTATATTCGTTTAAATTATTTTAGAAATAGGTAATACTAATAATAAATTTAAAATACTAAAATATTTATATAAGTAAGGAGTATCGTTAATTAATAGGAATTCCGTTCTTTCCCTAGTAGTTAAGAGAGTATTGGTAGCGAAAATTATTATTAAATAAGAATTTAGTATTTAAAAGGAGTATTAGAGGAAAAAGAAGCCGGATAGCGAGAGTAGGGAGGAATTACCTATTAAGGGGGGTAGAGGAATTCGAAGGAATAGACTTCTAATTAAATAAAAATTAGGAACCGAAGTAGAATTTAATATATTATAAACGCCCTTAATTGTAATTTAACATTAAATTAAATATAGGGTAACTATTAATCGAAAGGTAAATATATAGAAAGAAGCTATTTTGAAAGTAACTATTAAAATTAAAGAAGCTCCGCCCTCTTTTTAAATAGAGGTTAGCATATAAGAGGAAAGTAATACGGAGAACGATATATAAAGTAAAATTAATAGGGTTAATTATATATTAAGTAATAATATATTATTTAATAAGGGTAAAAGTATATTAAATAAGGGGGCGTTTAATAGGAGGGAATTTATAAATTTAACTAATATTAAGGAGATTCCAGTACGTTTTACAATTAAAGAAGATAGATTACAATTAATTAACTCCAATTACTCTACTTCGGCCTTTATAGTCGTTACTCCTCTTCCTATATTATTAATTCGGAGTTATAGGCGATAATTCTATATATTAATAATTCTCGATTAATAATAGTTTAGAATTAGTTTTGTAATTTTAAAACCGAAATTTATTATTAAATTATTTTATATTTTATATTTTTAAACTTTTTTTTCTCTTTATAATTTTTATATTTAAATATATAGAATTTATTTATATATCCTTTCTAACTTTACTAAGTACCTTACATTATAATTATATTTAAATATAATAATTTATAATTGTATATAGTATAGTAATTAATATTACAATAGGAAAAATTATATTAACTATATTTAATTATAGTCAATTGCCTCCAATCGTAAAACTACTTTTATTAATATATATTATTATTTTTAATATCCTCTAGGCCGTAATCTAAAACCTCTATTATTTTATCGATATCCCTACTTATTTACTTTACTATTTCCTTTACCTTATTAAAATTACTTTACAATATTCCGAAAATATATAATTCCGGTTCATTACGTATAAATATATAATCTTTCAATCTATCCCGAAAATAATTATATTACTACTAGAAGGGTTGATTGGAAGTGTTCCGTACGTAGAGGATAAAGTCCTTTATTAAAAAAGTATATAATACTATTATCTCCTTTAGTAAGTAATAATCGAATTCGAAGTTATCTATACGTATAAATTCCTTTAATTATATATACCGGTTCTAATCTATTTAATACTAATAATTAAAAGCTTCTTTCTTATTATATTTATAGAATAGAATAATTAGTTTTCCGGAAATAATATAACGGCGGTTAGGTTAGAGTTATATAGTATATTAGTTTTAATATTTAATTTAATTAGTAAATTTTATTTGAATACGAGGTATAAAGGTAAAGAGTAAGGCGATATAGTCTTCGATTTTTATCTCCGCCTACGCGTTTATAGATTCTAGTTTGTAGAAATAGTCTTAGTTATATTAGATTAATGTTAATCAATCGCAATCGGAAGTAATTTACTATTTAGAAGAATATTCAATTATTACGCAGCCTCCTCTATTAATTTTCAATACATTAATTATTAGTACTTTTCCTTTATAAAAAAACGTTTTATATTTCTAATAACTATTTAAGTCCGTATATTAGTAGTACTTAATCCTTTCAGAATACTTTATATTAAATAGGAATATCCCCTTTTATTTATTTTTCTTTAATAATAATAATTAATTTAGGGCTTATCCTTCGAAGTTTTATAATTTATTGCATTTTACTCCCGAGTACAATATAATAAAGCCTACTTACTACTATATTAATTTTATTACTATAATTACCTCGTATTAGTATTAGAATAAACTTATACTTTTTAATTACTTTTATCTATTAGTAAAATATAGATTTTATTATTATAGCGGAAATACCTATATAAAATTAAGGGATATAGCGTAAATATACGTTTATTCCTATATATACTTTAATATTAAACCGCCGAAATATTAAATATATATTAATATACTATATATAGTTTAAATTAGGTATAATTTACCCCCTTCGACATTGAAGGAGTAGGTTTACCTTCTCTCGAATTACTTTAGGAAAGAAATCCTTAAAGTATATAAATAATAATTCCTATAGTAGGTAAAGTTCGAAGAATTTTACAAAATAAAATTATAATTCCTATTTACTAAATTTCTAAATAAAATATACTTTATTAAATTCCTTAATACTTTTAAAGATAGTACGTACTTTAATAAACTTCGCTTCTAAGAGTTCGGGTATATACTTCTTTAAAATTCGAAATTTTTAATATAAGTCCGCTATACCTCTTAGAGAAATTATAAAATTACAATCATTAAGGATAGTATAAAGTTCTACGTTTATTAAGGGTCGTTTATTTAGGATAATTCTTACTTCCTTACGAAGTTTATTACTTATAATTGTATATAGGCTGTATATTAATTTTATATTGAGTATTTTAAGAAAAATAATTAACGTTGTCCGACCGACCTTAAATCTATATATCTACTCCAATACTTTAAGTATTTACTTACGTATAAATTTATTAATATAAGTTTATTAAAAAAAATCTATATATAGCGTAAGGTCGACTGCTTTGCGGCTTATTATAAGAATATAATATATAAAGATGTATATTGGTATTGTTTAACTGTATATAGATGTACGTTACGAAATAATAAAGTAATATTAAATATTCGGTAATAGCTCGGTCTTATTTCTATATAACTCTATCTAATATTTTTATTCAATTTGTAATTAGACCTAGTTAATTGTAAATAAAGCCAGTTGATTACTACTCTATTATATATTACTATTAGAATACTTTGCAATTTTTAACAAGACAATTTAATATTAGCAGTCTTACTTATATATATATAACTATGTAGAAACGAATTATATAAAGAATTAAATTAAATTGTTTTTTTATACTTTTTATATTCTTATTATTATATTTAATATTTTAACTTTTTTTCTTTTATATAATATTAACTATATATTTAATATTATGATTTTACTATTAGAATTATACAATTATTATTACTTTTATTTAAATTTAAGAAAATAATATATATATATTACTATATATTTTATATTTACCTTATTTATCTATTAAATATTTCTTTTATAAAAAAAAAATTTTTAATAATAAAATTATTCTTTAAAAATATATTTAAGAAGTTTAATATATAAATATCTTTTAAAGTAAAGATTTTAAAAATTTAAATTTTCTTTTTATATAATAATATATAAATATATAATAAATACTAATAGAAATTATATTTATTATTTAAAATTAATACTATATATTAATTTTATTAAATATTTTATTTAATTACTTTAAAGTATTAATAAGTAAATACTTATATAAAGAGTATTAGTTTAATTATTTTTATTATAATTTCTATATTAACTTATATAAATTTTAGAAATAAAAATAACACTTTATTCTAATAATATTCTTTATATTGTATATTATTAAAATTATTAGTTTTAATATTAAGATTCTATATAATAGTATTAATACGTAATATTATTAATATATAAAATCTTCTTAGAAATATATTTATTTTAAATATGATATATTTACAAATCCCTTTTATATAATTAAAAAAATCGACTTATATATTAAAAGAAAAGGATAATTTAATTTCTTCTAATATATTAAAACTATAAAAGAAATAGAATAAATATATTAAATCTGTTTACTTCTTTATTTTCATATAATTATTTCGTATATAAAGATAAATATTTTTAGAATTTTAAAAAGTTTAAAAAAAAAGATTATAAGAAAATAATTATAAATAAAGTAGAATTTAAATAACTATTAAAGTTATAAGCTTTATTTTAATTTGTAAAAGATAGATTAAGAATTAATAATTATTTTAATATTCCAATTAATTTATTATTTTAAAGTTAAATTAAATTATAATTAAAAAGTGTAAGGATATTTATTTATAAGAATAATATCTATTATATATAAGTAGAGTTCCTAGTATTATAAAAGAGAATATCTATTTGTACGGACTTGAAAGTCTATTTATATAGACCCAAACTTAAAACTTTAAAATTATTTGTAAGATTACGTAGTAGTATATATCGCGAATAAGGTTTATAATTTTCGGGCTTTTTTTATACTTTTTTAATATTCAAATCAAACTAATGTGTACTTTAGAACCCTAAGAATTGAAATAATATTTATTAAATTTTAAGGAATATTATAGTTCTAATATTAGAATAAACATTCTATTTTAATAGGCCTTAAGCTTTAAGGTAGTAAGTATTAAATCTATTAAAAATTAACGAGTAGAACGATACTACTTTTAATACTATATAACTTTATTTTGTAAAGTTATTATTAATATTATAATTTTAAAGTCCGTACAAATAGACTTTCAAGTCCGTACAAATAGATATTCTGTTATAAAAAAGGAGATTGTAAATAGATTATTAATTATTATTTTTAAATAAATCTTATCCTATAGGGTTTATTCTATTATAGAAACTTAAAAGTTTTAATAATAAAATTCTTTTTTAAAATAGGTTTTCTTTTTAATTTATAAAATAAGTCTTTATATACTATTTATTAAAATACTTTTCTTAAAACGCTATTAGAACTTAAAACTAAATTTTATAAAAAGTAATATAATTATACTTACTTTTTCGTTTTTAAAGTAGTATAATAATATTTAAATTATAAAAACTCTTTAATATTTAACTTTTAAATAGTTTATAAAAGTACTTAATATTATTTAGAAAATTTAATTTTAATAATATTTAAATATTTATTAAATAAAAATATAAAATAAAGCTACTAATATAAAATAGAAAATATATATAAAACGTTATATTCTTTTTAGTTATATACTTTCTCTTTATAAAAATAATTATATATTTCTTAAATATAATAATATATAAAAAGGTTTTTTAAAAATATACTAAGTTAAATTTTTCAAAAATATATTTAAGAAAAATACTTATTTAAAACTATAAACTATTTTAAATATAAGTAAATATATATATCTGTTATTTTATATTTATATAAATTATTTAAAGTCTTCTTACTATTCGAATGTAATATATAAAGTGTAGTTATAAGTATATAGTAGAGTATACCCTCAACTAACGTTGGTTGATTGTAACTAATAGTTATTTTTATATACTCTTAAGAATTTTCTCTATACTTCTATATTTTACTAAACTTTAAAATAT
>NC_026507.1:1127397-1132913 GCF_000182925.2 Neurospora crassa OR74A
TTTCCCTTTAAGTATTCTTATAATCCTCCTTAAGAATACTTATATACTTAAAATAATAAGAGAAGAAGGAATATACTAATACTTGTAGTTAAGTAAGAGATTTATACTAAAGAGATAATAATAAGAAAAAACGAAATATAAGCTACGCTAATAATAATTTTAAATAAATAATTGGGGTAGAAGTTCCTTCCCTTACTTTTATCCCCCTCTCCTATATTTCTTAATACCTCTAATAGTAGCCCGCTCTCTTCTCTTTACTTCCTTCTCTCTTTTCTTTCTCTCCTCTACTTCCTCTCTAAATAAATCCTTTATATCTTCTAAATTTATATCCAATAAATTTTAGACTTTACCTATATTAACTACCTTAAGTTAGAATAACTCCTATTTTATTTTCCTTAAAAGGGTTAGAGCGTATTTCTACTCTATATTTATTATTAAAATACCCCTAACGTATCTAATTTTTAATAAATCCTTTACAATTAATCTCTTTATTAGAAATACAAAATAGTTAATTAGGAAACGGTCGTAGTTTCTAAATATAATTTTCGTAGCTTATACTTTATTATGCTTTGTTATTCTCTTTTTCCGAAGTTTTAAAGGGGTAGGGGGATCTAGTACTAATCTTTTCTTTTATAGAGTTTATAGTATTTTAAATTTAGAAGCGGATCCTTTCTTTTCCAATTCGGGCTTAAGCTCTAATACTTTATTAAGTATAAAGGTAGGGTTTCTATCCTTATCCTTAATACTCCCTCGTTCGGCTATATTCGTAATAGTATCCTCCTATTTATTAATAGAAATTAAAATAGGTAGTTTAAATCCCTATTAAATTAAATTGTAAAAGGCTTTAGGATTTCCTATTACTACCTCTTCCGGTGGATTTCTAATAGTAAGTAGGTATAACTCTTTATTATAGTTATACTTATTACTTAACCTATTATTTAAAGCTTATACTAAATCTTTACACTACTCTACATTTAATAGTTCTTCCGTACTATTAATCTATTATACTCTAATATAATTATATACAACTTATATTTACTACTTAACTATAATCTCCTCTAATTATTCTATATTATTAATTTATATTTAAAGTTTTTAATAATTACTTTCCTCCTAAAAGATAAGGTTAATATAGGGGTATAATTTGTTAGTAATATACCGATTTCTACGTTTTATTTTAATAAAAAATAGTTTAGCCGCTTCGAATATTTAAAATTTATAATCCTAACCGAACTATTAATAAGGAAATACGTATATTAAAGTATTACTCCGAACCTTCTTTTACTTTCCCTCTTTATTCTTATATATATAGTTCTCCTTATATAAAACCCTAAGTGCGGTTTTAATCTACTTTACCCTTTCTATAGTAAAATCCGAATTATATAAGTACTATATACTATTTATTTAGTTAATAATTATTAGCGAAAAGTAATTTTTTACCTAAATTGGCAAATACTACCACCGTATCTTTACTAAGAATTTTTTAAGGTTCTCCCCTATTACTTTGAAGTACGGATTTATAAGGTCTAATAGTAGTACCGTTAGTAGGATGTAAATTTAATTATTAAAACTCTTCAATATCTATATTAAAGTTATATATACTTTAGTACTATTTAGCTATTACTTTTAATTAATATAATACTATAGGTTTACTATCCTTAAGGCGTACGAATACTATAAAATCCTACCGAACTAGGTAAATTCTAACCAATTTTCTAGGGGAAGGAGATCTATTTTTATAACCTTCTTGTAAGTATTTTTATTTATGTCGCCGAATATAAAAATAAATAGTAGTTCTATTATACTAATTTAATTCCCTATTTTTTTGTATTTAAGGAAGTACTAATCTAAATTTAGTAGTAACTTCCTAGGTAGTTCTAATTATAGGGGGTAAACTTCTCCCGGCTATATATTAATTTCTTTCTAATTCTTAATATCCTCCGTCTATACCTATTTTATATTCTTTGTATATTTATTTATTTAAGTATTATAGCCCTCAAGTATATAGGGAGGAACTTTTAATTATAATTCAAATTTAGAATTTTCTAAGAGGATAGTCGGGTCTTTAGAATTGCTTTCTTAAAATATAGATTCATCCTCGCGAGAGGGGATCTCTTCTAACGTTTATTCTTCCTATTCTATATTTGCAATTTTAATAGGTAGGCTACTAAGGATTTCTTCTTCAGCAAATTCTCCTTTCTTTTTTTATAATTTAAAAGGAGGTTTATTAGGGGAAGGGATTTCTTATACTAGTTCCTATATAGGATTTAATTTAGTAATATTTGAGGGCGAATTTGTAGTGAGGATTAATATATTTATAGTATTAATTTCTTTTTTATCCTTTAGTATATTTATAAGTAGAATAGATTTTTTAATAGTAGTAGGTAGTAATATAACGGGTTGAATTTCTTTAGTAAGTAGTTTTAGTAGTTAACGAATTTTTACCCTTCGTCGATATATAAATTCTTCTTTACCCTCCTTTTCCTAAAAGGCGGAAATCTCCTCGTTATTACTATTATTACCTTCAAATCTTTAATAGCGAATATAGATAATCTATTTTAATTTTATATTGTTAAATGGGTTTTCTTCTATTGCGAATTAAATAATATTAATTTTATAATATTCTAAGGGGCTAATTACATCCTTTTTTAACGATATCCTAAATTACTATAGTTATTTATATTTAAATATAAGCCTAAAGACTATAGGCTATATAATTAGGTTATATAGGTATAATATTTTTATAATCTCCCTATTAAAGAGTCTCTTGAATTATAACTCTTCGGGCCAAATCCGTAGCACCTCTATCTCTTATACTTATATAAATTATTAAATAATAATCTATAGTACCCTAAGCTAGGTTTATAATTCCTTTATTTTATATATTTACGTAGGATATTAAATAATAGTTAATATAGATCCGTTCTTAATAATGTAGTAAGGTAATAGTAGTTACCGGTATATATTTTTACTAAAGATTTTTTTTTATTTTTAATATAGTTAATAACTTAATTGTATTGCGAGGATTGAAAAAATTACTTAGGTATTATTTTATAGTCGTAATCGGAATTTTAAATACTTTTCGGATATAAATCCGCTAGAAGGGTACTTAATATTCTATTTATTTACCTCCTAATAATATTTTTATATTTCCTATCTCTATTTAAAACCTTCCCGCCTTTATTACTTAAGTAATACGTACTTAATTAAATATATTTTATTTACTTCTTTCTACTTCCGTTAGTAAGTACCTAATTTCTTTTCGCTTCTCTTACTTTCCTTTTTTCTTTATTTATATCTCTATTAACTTTTCCTTAATAATTAATTATAAAATATCCTCCAACTCTTTCTCTTTAATAGTATAAATCTACGCTATATTTAAAAATTCTCTTCCTAATGCTTCTAACCCTCTTTAAGTAGTAATTTAAATAGGGGAGATTCCTTCTAAATTTTAAAGCGAAAATCTTTAGCCAAATACTAATATTCTAAAATTTATTTTTATTATTAAAAAAAGGCTATTAGTTCCTCTTTTAATTAACCCTATCCCTACCTTCCTTTTAAAGATTAAAAATAATTTAAAATATTTTAATGAACGCCCTAATAGTAAGCGCTAGTTTTTATTAAAAGTTTTTATTAATCTATTTTTAGGTCTGTTCCTTAAGGATAGCCTTTAAGGAATAATATATAATCTTTACTATAAAGTTTTTATTAAAGAGGTAGGAGTTTTCTCTTTAAAGTATCCTATTATAATTAGTTTAATATATTTTAAATAGAAGTTCCTAGAGGATATTAATAATCTCCGCCGTTTTATATTAGCTTTTAAAATAGCCGATAAGTATTGCGAAGTAATCCTCTCCTATATTCGAAATTTTAGGATTAAGAAATACCCTCCTTAAAGAATTTTTATTAAGAAGAAAGGTAATTAGCCCTAGGAGTATTATATTAATTCCCTTTATATTAAGAAGGAGTGTATTTTAATTCTATTTATTTAAAAATTTAATTTCCTGTACGGATCTACTCCTCCCTAATTTATATCTTTTCTTATATTAATTATTATCCTTTCTTTAAGAACCGATATACTTATTCCTATTATTTCGAGTAACTCTAAAAAACGTTTATTTCTATCTTTACCTCTATTAATAAATAGGAGATTCTTAATATTTAGTTACCCTTTCTTAATTATATTTCTATATTAATAAATATTAAAGGAAGAATTTATAGTAATTATATATAGTTTAGTAAATTTATTACTTAATATATATTTTCCGCGATTAATTTAGAGTACTTAAAGCTCCTCGTCTAATGTTAGCTATAATACGCCGGTTTTTATTGGACGTTATTAAATAATTGAAATTAAAGTAGGGATTTCTTAATTGTTAATAATATTAATTAATTGGATTAGGTGTCCTTTAAGGATTAAATTCCTTTTAATAGGAAGATATAGTCCAAATATACTATTTATAAGTGTAAATAGTTAAATTTAAAGGGAAAAAGGGCTATTATATACGGTAGTTATAAAGTATTAAAATTATCTACTTAAGATAACTCTTTATTTTAGTAAGGTTTTAATAATAAGTTTAAGGATAATAGTTAAAATTTAAATAATAATTCTTTAATTATTAGAAATTCGTCCCTTAATAATATAGAGAGTAATATTAAAAATAAGGGTATAAATTCGTATAAAGCTAATATATTTGTAGTTAAAGATAATGCTACTCCTTTTTTAATAGCCTTTAAAAAGCGTAAATTAAATTATTATAATTAGAAGTAGGGTAAGAAGGGTAGTAAGGGGATGGAAATTAATATTATAGGTGAAGGTGACGGTATAAATTCCTATAATATAGATGAGTTTATAATTGGAATTTAAGTAGATTTCCCTTTATTAATTTCTAAAGATATTAAGTCGGACTATTATAGTAATAAGTAAAATGTAGAGGGCGGTAATGAGATAGAGGTTAATAATACTGATTCGAATAGTAGTACGGATTCGTACGGTACTAATATATCTCTAATTAAAGTAGAAATAATTCTAATTTTTAAAAAACCTAAAGTAATTAAATATAAAAGGAATTAAAGTAAAGGGGATGTTTTAGGTAATTGTACGGATTTTAAAGCTCTATTTCCCGAAATTCCGCTTCCTAAATTTATGAAATTCCTTTTTAAAAATTAGGTCTTAGGTCCGTACAACCTCTTAAATATAAACGACGATATTCGTTTTCTTAAAAATTTTAAAAAATTCTTTCTATTTAATAGTAGAAAATATAATAAGGATAATAATAAGAAATATAGTATTAATTCGCAATCTATTATTACTCGTAGTATATTTAAGATTCTTTTATTTAATTATACTTCTCCTATTTATATATATAATTTTAAGGGTAAAGGGGACCTTATAATTATTTTTTTATTCGAGGATAGTAATTCGTAAAGTAGGGAGAAGGGGTAGAGGGGCGGATTTCTTATTATTTTTTAGGTTAAAATTTTCCTTTATTCTTCGGTATAATTGTAGTATTTAG
>NC_026507.1:1133013-1141197 GCF_000182925.2 Neurospora crassa OR74A
CCCTTAATTATATAGTATAGATCTACTATATTCGTTTCTATAATATTACTATATAGTACTATTATATTAAGGCCGGTTTAATTCTATATCCTTTATATTATAAGATTAGTAGGGATTTCCCTTTGAAAGAAAATAGAAAAGTAAAAATATTAAAATATTTTGAAAGTAGAAATACAATTGTAAATATATAAATTATAGACTTATAAAGAAAAATAAATATTAAAGAAAATATTATAAGGAAAAAGGTTGAGAAAAGGAGGTTGTATTATTACTTTAGTTCTATTATTATACGTCGGTTGTTAGGTATTAGGTATAAATTTACCTATCCTTAAGTATATAAACGGGGCGTCGGGTTAGTCCTTAGGATTTATTTTTATCCTTAGGGGTTGCCCTTTAAAAATTATAATTTTAATCCTTATCCGAATTAAATCTTTCCGTATCCTATCCTCAAAAGTATTCTACTTCGTTTTCTTTTTCTCTACAATTATACCTTCTCTAAATTTATATTATAGTATCCGGCCTAGAGTTTCCTCTACAAACAATCTATTATTAACCGGTTTAAAGTTTTTTTAACTTCCTCCGTCCTTGGGTAAAATTTATTCCCCCTTAAGTATTATATTTAAATTTTTAGCGTTTAGTATTACTCTATCCCTAACTATAAATTTTTTAATCCTTTTAATACTTATAAGCTTACTAAACTATATCCTATTTAAAATATTAATATAATATACGCTCTTTAAATTAGAAATCCGGTATATTCTATAAGGGCCTTACTATTAGTACGAGAATTTTCTTATTAAATTTATATTAATCCTTCTAATATTATTATACTTTAAAACTAAATTACTAACCTTAATCTAAGCGTTTTTAAATTGTATTTTCTATTAATTTTATTTATTACGGTAATTAATTGCTACTTCCCTTATTACTACGACTTTTTTTGCGGCCTATATAAATTTATATTTAGAGTCCTTATATATTTGAATAATTGTATTAATTAGTTCTTCCCTAATTATTATTCTATTATTATTCTTCTAATTAATAATTCGCTAAGAGGGTAAATTAAATTCGATTAATAATACCGGATTATAATTATATATTAATTAGAAGGGAATATACTTATAATTTCTTCTAATAGTAGTCTAATTTGTAAAAAGGATGTAAAGTAAATACTTTTTCTAATTAGCACTATTCCCTCCAATTATCTTTATAAATAAAGAAGTAATTATAGTATATCTTTATTTATTTATACTATTAGCTTACAAATTATAAAGCGCAATAGACTCCTTAAAAATCCCTAATTAAAATAAATATTTAGTAATAACCTTTTAAAATTCTATACTACTATTAATTAAAATTATTAGAGGGTATCCCTACTTTAGGAATAGGAATTTAAAAAAGTCCTTTACCTTACTTAATAAAATTGTAGGGAGTAGGGTAATTTCGACGTAATTTATTAAATTATCCTTAGCTTCTAATAGAGGGACTCTTTTACCGTTCGTATTTAGGAAGTACTAAATATTTAATAACTATTTTCTAAAGGAGTAAGAATTCGAATAAATTTATTAATAACTATCTTCGAACCGTTTAGGGTTAAATATTTAGTAATTAAAGTATAAATAAATCAATTCCTCTACCTAAATATATATTCCTTTCTAGTAATAGTATTCTATAATATAGTAGTACATCCCTTTTTAGCCTTTATATCCTACTTCGTTATAGTAATAGGATATAATTTACTAGTGTTCTTTTAAATTATTAATTAATTGTTTTAAACTCTAGGTCGAAGTTATAAGGTGTAACTAAAGGATTTTATTATATACTATAAACTTAATAGTATTAGTCCGGAATTAGCGTTTTATAATAGTTTTTATTAATTTTAAAGGGACTTCGTAAATTAATAGGTACTTAGCAATCTCTTCTAACTTTTCAAACTATTCCCCTTAAAATATTAATTAAAAGTTATCTATATATATAATAAAGATAAAATAGATTTATATATTTATAAAATCGTTAATATCCTCTTTATATATTTATTCGTAGAAGTTAAAAGGTCTAAGGGGTTTGCGAAATAAATTATTAATTACTATATTTTTACTCCCTAAAATATATTTAATATTAAAATTAAAGATTTTTATTTAAACGATCTATTATATTAATAGTACGCTAAGTATATTGCTTATAATTCTATTTAATTAATAGACTAAGACTATTATATTAGTTTTAATTATAAAGTAAGTACCGAATAGGTACTTTCTTAAATGTTTTAAAATATAGAGGAGGCCCTAAAGTTCCCTCTTTATAGTATTGTACCTCTTTTTAGCACCGGACTAAATCCTACTTTTAAATCAGTATAGGTATTATTTTCCGTCCGGGCCAATTTACTCTAGAACAATTCCCCAACCTTCTAATAATATATTAACTATAAAGAAAATTATTTTATAATAGTCGCTATTATATATTAAAGTAGCAAGGATTAATATAATAGTAATTATATACTATAGGTATTCTATTATAAATTATTCGTTTTCTATTTATTAGAATTTAATATCCTTCTTTATTAAATTATAAAGGGGGATTACAATAATACCGAATCCTCTAATCCAAATTCTATAGTACCCTACGATACTTAAGAAAGCACAGATTTACTCTAGCTCCTTTCCTTTTTTATTAATTTAATATTCATAGTAAATTTACTTATTAATCTTTATAACTTTATTTATAATTAACGCTCTTCTATTTAATATATATAAGTACCCTACCAGCACTACTTCCCTTTAGTACTACTAGGATTTTACAATTACAATTATTCCTCCTATTAACTCTATATTAATAAATACCTTATTAATATTTATAAAGTATTCTAATACGTACCTCCTAATCCCCTTAGTACTAATCTACTCCTCGCTATAATCGCTTCGGGGTTTTTTAATATAAATATTATTAAAGTAAGGTTAGTAAACATTAGGAATTAAATCGTATAATATTCTTATTATTACCCTTATAAATTATATAACGGAATTTATACCTCCTTATAGTAGAATAATTATTCGGAAGTAACCGATAGGGGTTAAAAAGGTAGTAAGGTTATAGTTAGTTTCGTTGAGGGGGATTTAATTATACCTCAAGAAAAAATCTAATAGGGATATTATTTTATAGCTTCTAAATACTTCACTAAACTCTTTATAATTTAAGGGTAGGTTAGCGTTTTAGAGGGTTACTCTATTAATCTACTAGGTATTATTAATAAGATGTAAACCGCTATCCTTCTTTATAATTAAAAATTAATTATTCCTATATACTATATAATTTTTTTCTAAAATCCCCTTTTTAATTTAATTTTTTAATAAGTCGTATACCTTATTATAGAAGGCTTTTAGAATTAGAATAGCTTTTATTTACTAAGTAAAATAAGGGATAGTATAAATTTCCTATAATAGAATAATATTAGAATTTAACTTTCTATATTTAGTAAAATCTTAAATTAGAGTTTATTCCCTATTAAAGAAGATATAGGTAAATAGTTCGATTTCTCCTTCGTTTAGGGTATTTTAGACTGTTTTTAGTAAGGCTTAAAATCGTTCTTCTATTAAGTATAATCTTTTGGTTAATTCTATAAACTTTAGTATTATGTAGTAGTTTTATTTTAAATTACAATTTTTAAATATAGAAGCAATCCAATTCCTTACTACTACTAACTTCTTTTCCTTCTAATTAGGGTTTCCTCTAAACTTTAACCTATTTAATATAATATTATTAATTAAATTTACTTTTTATACCGCTCGCTTATATATTATATTAATTTATATAACTATATATTCTAATCTTCCCTTAGCGCCTTCTAACTCCTTCCCTTTCTCCTTATAGTTATTTATTAGGGATAGATACCCTACTAATAGGTCCTTTAAATCGGTATTCCTTAATAATTTTAGAAAGAGTTTCTTCTAATAGCAACGAATTTATTAAGAGACATTCGGACCTCGCGGGCTAATTAGGAAACCCTATTCTTTCTTAAAGAAAATTATTAAGTCCTTTACTAATTTATTATTAAGGGGGGCGATCCGCTTATTATCCTCCTTTAGAATACCCTCTAATAATTATCCCTAAATTATTAATAGGGCGGTCTCCTCTATATAATTCTTATTAAGCTTACTTCCTAGCCCTTAAATATATAAGGCTACTATAATAATAAGGGAATTAAACCTTCTATTTATCGCCCTTTTTCTCTTTAAAAGTTTTTAAATTAATAATTAGAGTAATACGGATTACTACCCTATTAAATGTTATAATTACGTAATTTCTTCCACCTTCTTCGTACTTTATATAGACCTCAGTATTTTAAAAGAATAATAACCTTAGAATAATATTATAATTTAATAGGGCCTATTTTATAATAAAAAAATAGACTTCTCTTCCCTTATCGAATAGTTAGACCTTCTTATAAGTTTTATTAAGAAATCCCTTCCTTCTTCTATTACTATTAATATTAGAAATATCTATAATAATATTCTAAAGTCCTAACAAATCCGCTAATACCTTATAAATAATATTATACTTAATACCTGTATCCAGCAGGGCTACGACTTTCTTTCCTCCCTAGAATTTAATTAATACGTAGAGCGTAAATAAAGGGGTAAAGTACGTAGTATCTCCTTCCGCGAGGGGTAATTTATTAACGAACTTTATTTAATTTATAGTAAGAATTAGCGTATCCCGAAGGGAGATAATACGTATTAGTATAGATTTATTCTTTTTCTAATCCCTAATATTATACTATTTGAATAGAAAAAAAATATTATCTTCTAAGGATAGTTAGGCAAATATAGGACTATTATTCTTCAAGGCGATTTTAATTAAATTTATAAATATATCTATTTTAGGCTCCTACTTTTCTATAAATATAAAGTTAATTTGTACTTTATTAAGCCTAATAAGAATAAATTTATTAATTTCCGAATTATTATTAGGGGTTATACTATTATAGTACTTAAATTATACAATAAGGATCCTATTTTTACTATAAGGGACCCCGGAGAGTTATTTAATTTAATTATAAATAGCTAGGGTATTAGTAGGGTTGTTTCGGATAATATCCTTAATAGTAATAATAATTTTAGTATTTATAAATTTGGTAGTTATAGGGTATATTTCCTTTATATTTAAAATATTATCTCGAACCCGGATATCTTTTATATACTTCTAATTTAGCCTTTCTTCCTTTTATACGAATAAAACCTTTTTAAATTATAATTTTAATATTTTATTAGTAAGAGTAAATAAGTATATTCGAGTTTTATTATTTAAAGTAGTTCTAGGCTATTTGGGGGCTAATTTAAATATTTCTGTAGTAAATAGATAAGGAATTGGAGTAAAAGGAGGGGTGGTTGTAGAGTTTAGTACTATATTATTAGTCCTAGGCCTCTTTAATTCGCCGGCTGCTACTATAGTATTTTAGGAAGTAATATAGATTTTTTTTTAATTTATATCTATTTTAGAAAGTCCTTTTAATTTAGTAGCCTTATTAAGATTGGCGATAATTATATAAATTTAAGCTACTTATTTCTGGGTAAGAGAGGATATTTTGTATAATTCTTTAAATGCCTTTATTAAAATATAATTAATAGTAATAGTAGGGGAACCGTTTTTAATTTAAATCTAATCCTAACGTTATTTAATTTACTTAAAATCCTAAAGTAAGTTAAAAATTAGAATAAATAGTACATTCTACGGGTTATACTATTACTAAACTTCGAATTCCTACTTCTTAAACTTCTAATAGTTAGGGTAGTTAATAGTTAGAACTATAAGGGAGTAGATTGCATCCTCTAGTCGGCCTAAACTAAATATTCGAAAGTATATATCCTTAAGGATTTTATTATTATAATTTATTCTAAAGCCTATAAATACTATAGTATTTGTATTCCTATTTCGGCTAATAGGCTTCTAATTAGTAATATTATAATTATAATTAACTTCCTTCTATTTATACTCTTAAATATAGTAATTAAATTAATTATATTAATAGTACTACTACTAATACCCTCCCTTATCGTCTCCTCTTGTACTTCGCCTACCCTTACTCCTTCTATAAAGGGTATTAATTTGGATAATATTAATTTAAGGGTTCGTAAATTAGGTAAATTAATAAGGGGTGGGCTATTAAGGGAGGGGGATTTATTATAGGATTTAGGGAGTAAAAGTAGTGCTTTGGGTAATTATTAATTACTCTATATAATTAATTAAATTATCTATAATTTTCTTATTAAGAATTGGAGTAGTTTTAGTAGGGATCTATACTTTTATAATAGTTTTTTTAATAAGGACCTTAATTATAGCTTCTTCTTTAAAGGATTTTAAAAAATTATTTAAATTAATTATACGTTTAACTTTATATTTATATTTCTTAATAGATATTTCTTCCTCGCTACTATTATTAGTATCCGACGAGGTATTAAAATTAATATTATTAAACTATTCTGCTATAAATTTATTTAGAGATTAAGAAAATTTAGTTTACTCTATAGTATAAAAATCCTCTTTCAACTTATATAAGAAGGTAGTAATTATATATCTTATATTAATATACAACTTCCTATAGAAGTTTTTAATAATATTATAATTAGTACTATTCCAATCTTATACCTTTTAGCGAATAAATAATACCGAATAGGTAAAAATAGTATTAATAATTTTATTTATTTAATAAAGGACGTATTTGGTATAAAACTTCTTTAGAGTAGTAAATATACTATTTATTTATTTAGGATCCTTTATTTTATAAATAACCTTAAGTCTTTTAGTAAACTCCTCCCAAATAGTAATATTTTTAACTTAGAAGTTACGAAAGAGACTTTTACTAACGTCCCTAAACTCCTTCTTATACTACTAAAGTTAAATATTAATCTTAAATTCGTTATCTCTAAATTTATAGATACCAACCTCTTCCTCGAACAATTCAATATATTTAAAGATTTTTTTTCTATTAAATTTTTTCTTTAAGAGAATTTCTCGAATAGAAGTAGTATTATTCGTAAGGAGGGCGGTAATAGTATTAAAGAATACTTTACCCGGACGAGTAGGAATATTGATTGAAGGAGTCTTATTAATAGTAGTATTACTAATATTAAATATAGTAGATAGTTGAAATTTATAAGGATTTTAGTAATAATTTAGTAGCTTATAGTATTAATATTAAAAAATAATACTCTTTTCCTTCTTATTTAGTAAGGAGCTAATTTAGTATTCCTTTTCAATTCTTTCTTTTCTATATAAGTACTTTAGTAATTATAATAATTAATTTTTAAAGTTTTATATAGGTATTAATGTTTAAAAATTTAGTAAATAGTATAATTAGTAAATTAAAATTACTAATACTACTTCTTTACTTACCTTACTAATTTTATAAAACGTTATTTATATTACTTTAAAAATATTAAGTAGGGAACGGAATAATATAATTATTAGTCCTATAATAACTTCAGCAACTCGAAGCGCTAATTCTATATATAGCGTATAAATATTTAAATACCGAATATTACTTAGTAAGGGGTAGATTTATACCAACCTTCTTCTTAATTATCGTTCTTTATTTAATTTTTCTTCCTAAGTACTACTTAAGGTCTTTCTAATTTAATCTTATCTTCTTTCTTTATTATAATCGGTTTTAAAATTGTAAAGTAAGGGGTTTCTATTATAATTTTATAAATATAGTAATTTAAAGTATCTATAGTCTATTACTAGTAAATTATAAATTAGTTAATAAGGCGGAAATCCGGATATATCCGGAATTAAGGTTTCTATTAAATTAAATAAGAGGCTCCTCTACTAAAAGAATTAGCTAGCCCTTTGCTATTCAATTTCTAATATTCGAATTAATATTCTAAGGTTCTTAAAGATAACCTCTATATCATTAAGAAATCCTTTCTAGGAGCTTCGTAAGTTCGTATTAACTAATTTAATTAGGAATTTAAAATTCAATCTCGTCCTTATTACTATTTGAAATAGAATAAAAACTATACTAATACGAAAAGTACCCTACCACACCTAAATATAGCGGGGAATAGATTTAGAATTAAATATAGCCTTCGTCCTTAGGAATTGAAATAGAGTAATAAAGTTACAATTTATTAATTACTATTAAAAACTAACGAGAAGGATAAAACCCTTCTTATTAGCCTTAAATTA